>NW_020525632.1:0-77500 GCF_003368295.1 Carassius auratus | reverse complement strand
CCATGATGTATTTTACTGAACATGAGTATTTACAATGCAAATCCAAATTATTTTAATTTACTGACAGTTAGATCAGATTCTGCAGGTAAAATAACAATATTAAGGTGACTTGACTTGGACTTGACTTGACATAGCTTGTGACTTGACTTGACTTGACTTGCCCAAGAAAAAAATACTTGGGACTTACTTGAGACTTGAAGGTTAAGACTTGAGACTTACTTGAGACTTGCACATGTGTGACTTGGTCCCATCTCTGGAGGACAGTATCGTCCGTCTGTTCCAAGCGCACGCTCGTCTGCCGCTTTACATTCTCAGCTCATGACAGCAGGATGGATTCTGATTGGCTGTCAGTGTTTTTATTGTTCATCAGCTGGAAAATATTGTTCTGAAAGTGATTCCAACAAAATAATTAAGAGTTGTAGTGTGGACTCTGCTACTCTTAATATTGAGAAAGATTTTTAGAACTATATCTTTAACGTTATCTTTATAGTGATGGTCCTTTGTGTGAACAGGCACCAGTTAATGTCCTCCGTGTCTCGTTATGCTCCGTCACCCAACCTCGTATCAGCCAATAAGATTTGGCATGTGTTCACAGGTGCTTCAGTCACTGTTCCTGCACAAGTGTTAAGGTTCTTGCACACAGAGGACCACATTCTTGCACGTTAAAAAATAAATCCCGTTTACACACTGCCTCCTAAACTTTCATCTGTCATAAAAAATTAGGATGGGGTTCACTCCTTCCTCTCTTGGCAATCTCAGGAATGGATAGATCCCATTTTTTCTCTTTATTTTTCTCTTTTTAAGAAGAGAGAGGGAGCAACAAAATCCTCCTCACGGATTGAAGACTTCATTTTGTATTGTTTTGTGATTTATTTATTTTTTCGCAACTGATTACTTACTACGCATTTGGCTCATAGTGCAAGGACCTTTAACAGTATAACACAGCATCTCACTCCTTCTCAGGGAACCAGGTTGTGTACATCACCTGAGAGGTTTGAAAACATTGCCATTACAGTACAAGTGTACCAAAATACCTGCTCCTATTTTGTGGGCTTTTCAGTCAAAAGGTTGAGAAGCATTGCTACACTGTCAGTAACATGACTTTGGCACATGGACTTTAATTTAAAGGGGTCATATGATGTTGCTAAAAAGAACATTATGGTTATTGATCAATTAAAAGTTTAAATCACATCATGACCCCTTTAATGTATTCTTCTATTTCATCCTCTTGGACATACGTTGATCCTGTTACACTTCTGGTTTAGCTGATTCTCATTCATTGATCTCTGCAGTCTGCTCCGATGTATCAGTACCTGGAGCGACGCATGTTTCGGGAGGCCTATCAGATCGCCTGTCTGGGTGTGACCGATAATGACTGGAGGGATCTGGCCACCGAGGCTCTGGAGGGACTCGATTTCCACACCGCCAAGAAAGTGAGGCACACACCCACTGCTTTACTCTATCACCATATTAACAAAACATTTCAGCTTATATTTGTGTGTTTGTTTTTGTCATCAGGCGTTCATCAGGGTTCGAGATCTGCGCTATCTGGAGCTCATTAACAGCATTGAAGTAAGACATCATTCTCCGGCGCACACATGCTTCATGTTACACTCTTCATCTCATCTGATTCTTAAATTAGAGCTCACTTTCTGCCCTAAAATTAATCAAATCATTATAGTCTTTTAGTACAGATTTGTACTGTTTAAAAACGTTCAGGGATGTGATATTTCTGTATTCATAAATATTTTTTATATTTTTTTAAATGCTAAACAAGCTGCAAAATTGCTGTGTTGGCAAATGCCTTTATTTCATGCTTGGATCACTCCTGACCGCTCTGCCAGAGCTAGTTGTGTGTGCGGGACACCCTTAACATGAAATAAGTATATAATCTGACGGAGTGTTTGAGTGAAGCTTTGAGCGGATCCTGATCCAGTGTTGGCAGCGTCTCAGAGCGGCTTCTCTGTATATTCTGCTCCAAACAAACTCCATCTCAGCATGGACTGGGCATTTAAAAACACAACACCCACATTTATAATGAGAATGGTTGATAAATCTGTTAGCTGTGACTCATTTAGCAGGCTGTGTACATTAAGAGGTCGCATTCAACTCATTTCAGGGAAGTAACCATTATACAACTGACTGTTATTCCTTGTGAGGCATAAATTACTGTCATTTCTTTCTTTGGAATGTCAATGTACAGTGATGTATGTGACTGACCTCCATAGGGCTTTTACACTTTGTTTTCCTAAGAATAAAACAATAATTTCAGTTAGACATGTATTTAAATGATCGTATTGTATTGTTTCATTAAACAAACACTAGCTGCTCTTAGTGCTGCTGCTAGAAGCAGTTTTTCCCAAACATCTATGTTTAGTTAGTAAGTACACTACAGTTTGCACAGTATAAAATAATTACACCTTTGTAATGAACCCATAAATCATGGAAACCAGTGTGTGTGTGTGTGTGTGTGTGTGTGTGTGTGTGTGTGACCTCTCTATTATGATGAAATCATTGCCTCTCCCTGTGGCTTTCAGATATGCAACACTAAATGACTGCTTACACACACACACACACACACACAGTCTTATCCACCCGGAGGCTTCAGAAATTCAATAGTCCATTATTTCCATTGAGAACTGCAGACATCAAAAGCATTTCTAAACACAAACCTTTCTTCCCAGAAAAGAAGCCACCCTTATCAGACACACACTCACTCACTCACTCGCACACACACACACGCACACACACGCACACACACACACACACACACACACACACACACACACATAAATACACATATTCACATCCAAGTTGCCCCATCTTTGAACTTTTGCCATCTGGCTGGCGCTTCAGAACCCAAAATACCAGAACAGTCATGCACAAGAATAGTTTCTTCCTCAATCTACCTCATGAACAGTTAAATGTTCCCTAGTTATGCAACAAAAAAAAACATGCAATATCCTTATATCTATTTGTTACCCCTCCATCCTAGTACATCCATGCATCTTACTCAATCCTATTCCATTATCATTTATAGCACAAATGTTTATACAATATTTTTTTTTTTTTTTTTTTGTCTCTGTGTACTGGAAGCTTATATCACTAAAACAAATTCCTTGTATGTGCAAGCATACTTGGCAATAAAGCTCTTTCTGATTCTGATTCTGAAAGGACAAGGGCCTGATCTTTCTGATGTTGTGCAATGTAAACCTGCAAGATCGAGCAGTCTTTGCAATCTGGTTATGATGAGTGTGGCGGGGCCGAGGGCCGTGGGAACAGGAGCGAGGCTGGTGGAGTAATTGGAGATGTGCGGCACCTGTTCGACCCACCGGTCTCGTGTCCCACGGAGGAGATGGAAGGATATAAAACTGGAGCGACGACAGTGAAGGACGAGAGAGGACCAGGCCTGGGCTTTTAGTTGTGTTTGCTTTTTATTTGTGTTTTGTGTTTATTTTGTAATTGTCTGCCGGTTCGCGCCTCCTTCTTTATTATAAGAAGTTTTTATTATTACAGTGGTCTTTGAAGGTGAGCTTGTCATCAAAGGTTACACAAGATTTCTGACAGAAGTTTATGGGGTAATTGTAGAAGAGCCTAGCTGAATGGAGAAATCATACTGTAGTTTAGGAGTGGCAGGGAAGACAAGAAGCTCAGTCTTTGCCAGGTTGAGCTGTGTGTGATATTATTTCATCCATGCCGAGATGTCTGCCAGGCCTGAGATCTGTGCAGCTACCTTTGGATCATCTGGTTGAAATGAAAGATAGAGCTGTGTGTCATCAGCATAGCAATGGTAGGAAAATCCATGCGCCTGTTTGATGGGACCCAGTGATGTAGTGTATATGGAGAAGAGGAGGGGTCCAAGAACGGATCCCTGAGGAACCCCAGTGACAAGTTGATGTGCTTTGGATACCTCCCCTCCCCAAGCCACCCTGAAAGACCTATCAGTAAGATATGATTCAAACCAGCGACGTGGAATCCCTGTGATTACCAGTGATGAGAGGGCAGACAGAAGGATCTGATGACTGACAGTAGGGGCTTTTCGCACTGCTTTAATTCCAGAACTAAATGTTCAGTACTAAAGTACTGGGACGATTTTGCGCAAACTATTTCCCAGTACCATTTAAAGAGTACACGTCCTTGTGTACTAGGATGTGACATAAGCTGGTCGACAGCAATGTCATTTGTGCGCGACGTTCAACAACGTTAACAAAGAAGAACAACATTAACAACAGGAGGATGGAGGAAGCTGTGTTTGTGTTGTCTCATAGATTTCCCAATAATGGACATGGAATGTCGACATATACGTAAAGCGATTGAAAGAACAAAAAGGACGATGAAGAATCTCTACTTGCAGAATCTCTACATTTGCTACAAGTGCCTGCACTTCAGTGTCCGTACATTTATCGCTGTTCATCATACTTGCGAAATAAGTAGATTCAATGTTTACGGTATGTCTAAACAGCATTTTAAATCATGGTGGGTGAGAGCATTTTCGAACGTGTCTGGCCAATCAATGTCTATTTATGTCACAGATAGTACCAGTTGAACTAGACCCTGCTCTGGAGTAGGAGCTAATTTGGTTCTTGAAAAAGGCAGGCCGGTACTAAAATCTCACCCAGTTCCTGCTTTGCGAAAACGCCCAAAAGTGGGTAGTTCCACAGTTAGTTCTGGTACTACTCACGCAATTTGTCCACAGCTGAGGTCTTTGGCATTTTTGTATTCTCTTTCAGATGAACTTAATTATGATGTTTATTCATGGGAATTCATAAGTCACTTATCCATTATTGGGACGAACGGTTCTCTTTGCTTAACTGTTCCATTCCGTGCCGATTCCGGCCAGTCAGCACGGATACGGTTTCATTTTCCACTGTGGTGCTTGTATTTGAGTTCTTTGCAATGCAATACAAACGCATCAGTTGTTGCCTTGTTAATGCAAGTGTAATATGAACAACGATATGGTCGATGATCAAATACAGGTGCATCTCAATAAATTTGAATGTCGTGGAAAAGTTCATTTATTTCAGTAATTCAACTCAAATAGTAAAACCTGTGTCTTAAATAAATTCAGTGCATAAAGACTAAAGTAGTTTAAGTCTTTTGTTCTTTTAATTGCGATGATTTTGGCTCACATTTAACAAAAATCTCAACAAATTAGAATACTTCATAGACCAATAGACCAAAGACCAATAATGCCAAATCCTGCTGGAAAATGATCTTCTAAAAGCTGGTCAGCAGAAGGAAGTATGAAGTGCTCCAAAATGTGTTGGTAAACAGGTGCAGTGACTTTGGCTTCCAAAAACACAATGGACCAACACCAGCAGATGACATTGTACCCCAAATCATCACAGACTGTGGAAACTTAACACTGGACTTCCTCCAGACTCTAGGACCTTGGTTTCCAAATGAAACACAAAACTTGCTCCGATCTGAAAAGAGGACTTTGGACCACTGGGCAACAGTCCAGTTCTTCTCCTTAGCCCAGGTAATACACCGCTGATGTTGTCTGTGGTTCAGTAAATCTCTTGACACGTCTGTGTGTGGTGCTCTTGATGCCTTGACCCCGGCCTCAGTCCATTCCTTGTGAAGTTCACTCAAATTCTTTTCACTTGACAATCCTCATAAGGCTGTGGTTCTCTCGGTTGGTTGTGCATCTCTATCTTCTACACTTTTTCCTTCCAGTCAACTTTCTGTTAACATGCTTGGATACAGCACTCTGTGAAGAGTCAGCTTCTTTGGCAATGAATGTTTGTGGCATAGCCTCCCTGTGAATGGTGTCAATGATTGTCTTCTGGACAACTGTGAGATCTTCCCCATGATTGTGTAGCCTAGTGAACCAAACTGAAAGACTGTTCTGAAGGCACAGGAAACCTTTGGAGTTGTTTTGAGTTGATTTAGCTGATTGGCATGTCACTATATTCAGATTTTTTTGAGATAGTGAAATGGTGGGTTTTTGGTAAATGTGAACCAATATCATCACAATTAAAAGAACCAAAGACTTCAACTACTTCAGTCTGTGCATTGAATTAATTTAATACCCAAGTTTCACAATTTGAGTTGAACTACTTGAGTATAACTTTTCCACAACATTCTAATTTATTGAGATGCACCTGTATTTCTGTTTTGGGGACTCTCTGATATTTACTTTATATTGATATTTACTTTAATAACAGAAAAAAGACACAACTCTTGACATGAAAAATAAAATAAAAAGATCGCAATGGCAGATATAATATCAATAAGCGCAAATGTTTCTTTTTTATATTGAATGTAACATAGCTCAAATTGTGTGCTTCCATGTAGCCAGGCAACAGACTGGTGACACGCACTGTAATAGCGTTGTCTAAGCATTCCTAGAATTCTGGGCCGAGAGCGTTCAGACTCACGTGAAATACAACTGTAACCATACCTGACGGTTCTTAGATCCGTTCGGTCCGATAGTATTAAAGTGGCTGTATTCATCCACAAAAATCGACTGCACCGACTGAATATTCAAATAATCAAATATTCTGGTCCAGCCCTAGCTGCAAAAAAGAACAAACTACCATAAATTAACTACACTGTTAAAGTAGTTCATGCAACTCACTCGCTATATTCTTCTGAAATAATTAAATACAAAACAATTCAGTTATTCAGTGCAAATCTTCCTCTAAATTCTCGCATCACTGTTCCACACACACACACACACACACACACACGTCCAGACTGATCAGCCACCACAGTCCATATGATGTAATCACCAACATGTGATTTCTTCCTATTTGTAATATATGGACTAATACATTTATGTTTTGATGGACTTTTTATTTTTATAATAAAACCTGATAGTAAAATCAGACATTTTTAATCTTGTGTGGAAATTTTTTTTTTTTTTAATTTAATTTATAAATTGTAATAGATTATGTTTTCTGCGAGGGTTGTGTTTAGGGGATATAAAATACAGTTTTTGAAGTATAAAAACCATATTGCCTATGTTAAGTCACCATAAAACATGTAAAAGCCGACATATTTTGGTAGTATTTGTTTGTGTGTGGAGTTTTGTATGCTGGTATGTGTGGTAATGGTCTGTGCCTGTCAGACGTGTCTGGATGCGAAACACTACTTGTGTAATCTTACTGTACATGTGTTCTGTGCAGGAGAGGAAGAAGAGGGGTGAGAGTAATAACCAGCTCTTCCTGGCTGATGTTTACGCCTATCAGGGCAAGTTCCACGAGGCTGCCAAACTCTACAGGAAAACTGGCCATGACAGCCGAGCTCTCAGCATGTACACAGACCTCCGCATGTTTGATTACGCTAAGGTGTGTGTGTGTGTGTGTGTGTGTGTGCGCATACAGACAATTTTAAAGCAAACACAGACAAAAATATCTTTCTGTCTTTCCAAAAATGTGTGAAGGACTTCCTGGGCTCAGCAGACCCCAAGGACACTAAGCTGCTGATGAAGAAGCAGGCAGACTGGGCCAAGAACAGTAAAGAGCCTCGAGCGGCTGCGGACATGTACCTGACTGCAGGAGAACACATGAAAGCCATCGAGATCATCGGAGAACACGGCTGGATGGACATGTGAGCCACACAAACAGAGACACACTCACACCGACACACACACACACAGCTGGTGTTAAACTGAAACTGTCACCTACCATTGCCTGATGCTAGCAGACATCTTCTACATATGCTTTGAGTCACGGTCACATATGGAGGATCTGCGTCATGTCCTGATCTCCTGTTCCATCTATTTTTGTAATACAAGGAAGACGAGAAATGTAAAAACAAAAAAGAAACTCTGGTTAATGAGATAAAGATATACTTTATGACATATGCACATACAGACATGCACACGGACTGAGATAAATCATGATGGTCATCCTCTGTCTCTCGGTAGGTTGATAGACTTGGCTCGTAAACTGGATAAAGCAGAGAGGGAGCCGCTGTCCAGATGTGCCGTGTTCTTTAAGAAGTTCAATCATCACGGTTATGCTGCTGAGATTTATAATAAAATGGGTGATCTGAAGGCGCTGGTGCAGCTGCATGTGGACGCTAGACACTGGGATGAGGTGAGATTATACTAGATTATACTATTTGCATGACCTTGTGTCATCCTGAGTTTCATGACTGAAAGATATATATTGTCGATCAACAGTAATCATTTACATTTACATTTAATAATTTAGCAGATGCTTTTATCCAAAGCAACTTACAAATGAGAACAATAGAAGCAGTCAGGTCAACAAGAGAACAACAACAGTATACAAGTGCCATGACAAGTCTCAGTTAGTCTAGTATAGAACACATAGCCAGGGTTTTAATTATTTTTTTATTTTTATTTTTAATGAATATGATAGACAAGAAAAGAAAATGTAAGTGCTAGTATTAGTCGGTTAAGTGCTGAGTCTTTAGATGTTTTTTGAAAGACTCAAATTGAGATTGGGAGGTCATTCCACCAGCTGGACACAGTCCAGGAAAAGGTCCGTGAGAGTGATTTTGAACTTCTTTGGGATGGCACCACAAGGCGTCGTTCACTTGCTGAGCACAAACTTCTGTAGGGCACATATGTTGGTGCCATGCCAGTGGTCGTCTTGTAGGCAAGCATCAGTACCTTGAATTTGATGCGAGCAGCTACTGGTAAAGGTTTAACATGAGCTTTTTTTGGCTCATTGAAGACAACCCTCGCTGCTGCATTCTGGATCAGTTGCAGAGGCTTGACAGTACATGCAGGAAGAGCCAGGAGAGCATTACAATAGTCCAGTCTGGAGAGAACAAGAGCTTGGACAAGAAGTTGGGTGACTTGCTCTGACAGGAAGGGTCTAATCTTCCTAATGTTGTATAAGGCAAACCTGCAGGACCGGGTCGTTGTAGCAATGTGGTCAGTGAAGCTTAACTGATGATCCATCACAACTCCTAGGTTTCTGGCTGTCCTCGAAGGAGTTATGGTTGACGAGCCCAGCTGTATAGAGAAGATGTGATGAAGCAATGGGTTAGCTGGAATCACCAGGAGTTCAGTCTTTGTAAGGTTAAGCTGAAGGTGATGGTCATTCATCCAGCTAGAAATGTCACTCAGACAGGCTGAAATGCGAGCAGCTACCGTCGGGTCATCTGGTTGGAATGAGAAGTAGAGAAGTAGAGGTGTCATCAGCATAGCAGTGATAAGAAAAGCCATGCTTCTGAATGACAGATCCTAAAGATGTCATGTAGATGGAGAAGAGAAGTGGTCCAAGTACTGAGCCTTGAGGAACCCCAGTAGCAAGGTGTTGTGACTTAGAAACATCATCAACATCGGACAGCCAGGGGGCAGATGGGGTGGTGCGTGTTGGTCTAGACGATAGTGGGCAAAAGTTGTCCAAGCAAGAGGTTAATGTGGAGCAAAGAGTGTCCATAGCACTGTTCGTGTCCAGAGCTGAAAACTGAGAGAGTGCAGGAAGCGAGGATGAAACCACAGAGGATAGGCGAGATTGAGAGAGTGAGTGTAGGTTCCGTCTAAAGGTGACCTGCGTTGGAGTGTGTGCTGCTTCAGGAGTAAGTGTTAGGTTAGCAGTAATGAGGAAGTGGTCAGAGGTGTGCAGTGGAGCAACTGAAGAGTTGTCCTTAGAGCAACAGCGCGTGTAGATAAGTGAGTCGCTGTAGTAGACACTCACTTGAGATCAAATGAGGTGAGCAGAGTGTTGAAGTCAGCAGCCCGGGGTTTATCCAAGTGGATGTTGAAGTCACCAAGCAGTACCAGAGGAGGACCATCTTCAGGAAAGTTTGATAGCAGCACATCCAACTCCTCCAAGAAGTTTCCCAATTGACCTGGGGGACGATAAATGACCACAAAGTGTATTTTAACAGGGTGGGTTACAGTAATGGCATGTGATTCAAATGAACCGTTACCTGTAAGTGATGGTTGAAGATTTCCATTCTTTGGATATAAGGAGACCAGTACCTCCACCCCTCCCAGTCAAACGAGGAGTGTGGGAACAACTGAATTTAGTGGAGTGGGCTGCAGGGGTGGCAGTGTCTTCAGGTTTGATCCAAGTCTCAGTCAGTGCCATGAGGTTGAGACCAGAATGAGTAGCAATAGAAGAAATTAAGTCTGCTTTGTTAACAGCAGACTGGCAGTTCCAGAGACCAACTGGAATAGAGAGTGTAGTTGTTGAGGTCAGAGGGACGGGCTGTAGATTTGTCGGATAGACCTTCCTTCGATGGACATTGCATGCTCTCTGAGTGTTAGTAGTGATAGTAGAAATCTGAAAGCACATGGTGACTACAATTGACCTAAATAAGTATTTGAGAACAAGCTATACAAAAAGTAAAGAAAGCCTCATATATAAGCCATAATAGATAAAAATATGTCTCTGTTGGCTGTAAATGATCAGCAAATCATCTTCAGCAAATGCAGAGACACTAATAGTTTGTTCCAGCGGTGAGTGAGATACTGCCGCACACTATTTTCTAAACCTTGTCAAAAGTGAAGTATACAGGGTATTTATTACGTGACTGATGGACCGGTGTGGCTGCTGCTTGTTTCAGGCATTCTCTTTAGTGGAGAAACACTCTCAGTTCAGAGACGACGTCTATGTGCCGTACGCTCAGTGGCTGGCTGAACACGACCGCTTCGAGGAGGCCCAGAGAGGTCAGTCTAACACACCCTTCACATGCAGGACTGGAGAGAGTGTGTCTGCTTGCTGCTTAGACATGAATCCACTCTGCAGATTAGAAGTGTGTGTGTGTGTGTGTGTGTGTGTGTGTGTACATGTTTTTGTGTCATATCAGGACATAACTCTGTATAATGACATGGGTATGACACAGGTATTACAAGGAGAGGGTGACTTATGAGGACATAACCCATGTCCCCATTTCTCAAAACACTTATAAATCATACAGAATGAGTTTTTTTGAGAAAGTAAAATTGCACAAAGTTTCCTGTGAGGGTTAGGGTTAGGTGTAGGGTTGGTGAAGGGCCATAGAATATACAGTTTCTACAGAATAAAAACCATTACACCTATGGGATGAACACACTTTACACAAAAACAAACGTGTGTGTGTGTGTGTGAGAGAGAGAGAGAGAGAGAGAGAGAGAGAGAGTGTGTGTGTGTGTGTGTCTGTGTTTGTTTGTGTGTGTGTAGGGAGTTTCACTGCGAGGTAAGTTTTGGTGTCCATGGGGTTGTGGGCAAACCTTCATCAGTGCTGTATATCATACAAGAGTTCATATGCATCTGCGATTATAATTTTTTTCTTTACAAAGCCCCATCTTGGTTTGTTTTGAAGAAAAATGTTGTATTAGCATCAACATTATTGTAGTTGTAGTGTTATTGTGGTGTGTGTCAGTGTCACACCACTCAAATGAAGCATCATGGGCTTCATGACCCACATACAGCTGAATGTAGCGCTCCAATCACTATTCAGATTTCAACTCAAATCCTAAAAAATGGCCACGTAGAGCATTAAAGGGTTAGTTCACCCAAAATTAAAATTTTGTCATTAATTACTCACTCTCATGTCCTTTCTCACCCATAAGACCTTCGTTCATGTGCTGTGGGAAATGTATGTGCTGTGGGAAGTCGTGGCCTAATGGTTAGAGAGTCGGACTCCAAATCAAAAGGTTGTGAGTTTGAGTCCCGGGCCAGCAGGAATTGTGGGTGGGGGTAGTGCATGTACAGTTCTCTCTCCACCTTCAATACCACGACTTAGGAGCCCTTGAGCAAGGCATCGAACCCCCAACTGCTCCCCGGGCGCCGCAGCATAAATGATGAACACTGCTCCGGGTGTGTGCTCACTGCTCTGTGTGTGTGCACTTCGGATGGGTTAAATGCAGAGCACAAATTCTGAGTATGGTTCACCATACTTGGCTGAATCCCACTTTCACTTTCACTTCACATCTTCGTAAATTAAGATTTTTTTTTGATGACATAGAATGCCTTTGTAATTAGGGATGTGCAACAGTGATCGAGTACTCGAGTACTCGACCGCAACAGCGATGATCGATCACGTAAACGATGATCGAAATTATTATACATTTTTTTTGATTGGTTATGGCAGCACGTTGGGCGGCGCCCTGATCTCTGATTGGTTAGCTTCCCACTTGATGCCTCAAAAGACGTAAGAAGACATAATAAGGGCCTCAAAGTCACGTAGTGATGGCTGGCTTCCCTTTGAGAAGAATGAAGAAAAAACAGTTCAGGGTAAGCTGTGCAGCGCCAAGCTTTCACACAAATCTACAACAAATACAATGCACTATCATCTAAAATTTGTACATAAAATATCTGGCGATAACAGAGCGGCAACTCAGACGAGAGTTGAATCACTTGCCGTAAGACCTAAATGCAACGCAGGCAGAACCGAGAAGACGCTGAAATGGTGGTGAAAGATTTGCTGCCCATTAGTTTCAGGGACAGAGAAGGTTTACTTGTCCAGTGGTGCCTGTCTGTTCCTGCAACATCTGTTCCAGCGGAGCGAATTTATTCCAATAAATGTGAACAGGCTGCGGACGCGTCTCTCATCTGAGCACGTAGACCGACTTATGTTTTTGAATAGACATTTGAATGTTTCACCGGTCGTGGTAAATATAATATCCATTTTTTTTTTTAATAATTATTATTTTAGTTTTGAGTTTTAGCCATAGATAAAATATCTAGGCTATTTGGTCTCTGTTTTATACCTTATAATAGTTGTTTGGTTAAACTTGGTGAATTTTTTCTTATCTTTTAAAAACTACGTTTCACCGCTGGACCGAAATATGCTGCTAAAGTTACACTGGAAGACAATGTTTTGTTAAAAAAAATGCCGTTGAATAAAGTAGCAAAAAAAGAAAAAGTATCTTTGTGTGTTAATTTTTAAATCACAGACAAATAATGAAATGGTCTTTATAAAATAAAAATGCACTGGATATATTTATTACATTATATTTGTAGAGATGACGAAAATCTAAATTATTTGTTTGTCATAGTTTTTATCCTAAATATATTTTAAATCTCATTCAATTATTTAGCAATAATCAGTGATTTCCATGCTATTAAATAATATTTAAATAATATTTTGGTTGATCAGAAAGTGTAAATTGAATACAAAATATTAATTAAATATTAAAATACATAAAAAAATAACGATAGTGACACTAATGTGAATTAATTGTACTTTCATTTTTGTAAAGCACAATCCGATCGAGTTACACTTTTGGTCAAGTTCACGTCTGCATCAGCGAATTTTTTTCAGATAAAAGTTGCAAGAGCTAGTCTACGTCTGATTAATTAACATGAACAATTATGCTGAAATCGCTGCATATCATCGATTCGTTCCAAGCTCATATAAGCAATGCCCGATAATGATATTGCTCTTAGCTAAATGTTTTATTTTTCTATTATTATTGATATTTTATTAATGATGTTATAATAATTTAGCCGAGCTTTTTTCCTTCATATTTGTGGGCATAATTCAATTCATATGGCTTCGAAAACGCGCAGGTTTATGGAAAATAAAACTTAACTTAAAAATAAAACTTAATTACAACTATTACACTTAATAACGAAGATTGATAATATAGCACAAATCTGCCATACATTTATAATGAGAACTTTATAGGAATCTAAAGTAAAATCTGTCCTAGCCCATCTTTCAGTGCGCTGTCATGAAAACGCATCAGCGGGAGCTCGGGCGCGCTCTCTCTCTCTCTCTCTCTCTGTCTAACGCATAACTTAGCAGCATATTGTGCTGATACAAGTTGTAATGTTACGTCTGTATCTCAGTTATCTGATTTATCATAGGATGTGTCATAGAATTAGCTTCCGTTTATTGGTATAGGCTACTCTTCACCTCAGGCAGATATTTCTTGCTCCTTTATTAATAACATTGCTTCATCATAATCATTATCTAACCTGTCCTAATCATGTGTTCATGTTTTCATAGACAGATTTTCATGACAGATTTTTTTTATTTTTTATTTTTTTCCATTTTCATAACAATCTTCAGATTTTTTCATTATATACATTATGACCATGCCCCGCCCCCCGCATTAGCCCCACCCCCGATTAATCGATTAATCATTTTTGAAACCTATCGATGATCGAAATGAGAAATTTCCCAAAATATCCATCCCTATTTTTAATTACCAATTTGCTCTCCAAAAAGTGAAGTGATTGGAAAACTATAGGAAAATTGAGCAGTTTAGTTCAAATGTTCTGAAGAGAATCAATATATATATATATATATATATATTTTTTTTTTTTTCTTTTTTTTTATTTCTTTTTTTTTCTTTTTTTTTTTTATGAAGAACAAATTTAATTCATGCTTTAAAAAGCTCAAACATTTTGTGTGACACACTTGAATGAACCTTATTGGTTACGCAGAACGTCGAGCTTCTGGTTCTGGTTCAGAGCCTTTGTTAATAGAGAAGATGCGCAAATCCACTTCATTTTCAGCGTTTTTTGGTGCATCTTCTCTATTAACAACGGCTCTGTGTAGTAACAGCTGCTCTATGTGAAATCACGCACCTGATGGAATTAACCGCTGATTAGAGAACCGGCTTTACTGACGAGATGCGCATTAAACTATCGGCCGATCGTGATCGGAGCATCCCTAGTCCACAGATCAATGTTTGCATGCAAGTAAAAGCCTAAATTAAATCTGTTCGACCATAAGTTCGACCGCTCGATTCATATGGATTAGTTTTCCGATCTATTTATGAAGTCAGGTTTCCCACACTTCTGGAAAGTAGGTCCATGAAAGTACTTGAATTAAATTAGATATAAATTCTGTTTATGCAAGGAAATTGGAGAAACTAAGGGAAAAAGAAACGTGTAGCACATTGTTGTAGTAGTTCTGCCAACACAGCAGAAATCCTCCCCAGCACGGCTGAGCTTCTCACTGACATCATAACGCTGCTCGCATCATTCACAGTCTGGTTATTAGCAGACAACACAGAGCAGGACATTAATTTCGGCACAGGATTGCAGCTATTAATAATAATTTGACTTATTCCTGGAGGTTCTGCACTTATAACGCAATAACATATGAAGGAACGTATCATTTACACATGCTTTTGAGTCTTGAGAAATCACTCACATGCTTTAATTTTCTGTGCACTATAGACCCCTTAAAAGTTTGTAAACATTGCAACATCTCCGGGTGGGCGGGGCTTTGCTGGAGGCTTAAAGAGGCGTGGACGCAGTGTTGACAAGCGTAAGCTAGCATGTTTTAGGAGGGAATTATTAAACATGGATGCAGAAGAAGGTTCGGAACTGTCTGAATATGTACAGTCCCTGACTCTGCGGGACCCTGACAGCTATTTCTTGTAAATTAACTCTCGCGGATGGAAGCAGGCTACCTGACCCATATGCCATACGGCCATATGAATTACTTTTAGGTGGTTTGGGGAATTTTGTCAAGGCTTATTTTCTAATGTAACCTATTGCTGGGCTAACTACGATTAGCAATGTGTATTATTTTAAGAGACCATTCAAAGGATGGCACACACATCTATCACTGTATGTTTGTAACTAGCTAGTGCGCTGAAGGTTGGCGACATTTTTAGCCTATAGTACAGACCAAAAGTTTGGACACGCCTTCTCATTCAAAGAGTTTTCTTTATTTTCATGACTATGAAAATTGTAGAGTCACACTGAAGGCATCAAGGGGTATTTGACCAAGAAGGAGAGTGATGGGGTGAGACTGAAGGCAAAAGGGCCAACAAGATGCTAAGCATCTCTCGGGGAACTCCTTCAAGACTGTTGGAAGACCATTTCAGGTGACTACCTCTTGAAGCTCATCAAGAGAATGCCAAGAGTGTGCAAAGCAGAGAAAAAGAAAGAAAGAAGAACCTACAATATGACATATTTTCAGTTGTTTCACACTTTTTTTGTTATGTATATAATTCCAGATGTGTTAATTCATAGTTTTGATGCCTTCAGTGTGAATCTAAAGTTTTCATAGTCATGAAAATAAAGAAAACTGTTTGAAGGAGAAGCTGTGTCCAAACTTTTGGACTGTACTGAATAAAACCGAAACTTACTGATTTACTGGATAAAACCAACACACCAGTTCATATGCATAGATTATTTTACCTGAAATGAAGTGTAAACATGAGCATTCCTTCTATTCTGGCAGCCAAAAACACAACAAGAATACATTTTAAAGTCAAAACCTCAAACTTTTAGCACACCTGCTATGATTTCTACCTTATGTTTTGCCTCCAGCTAGAGCGGTGACGTCACAGTGACATAGACAGTTAAGGGGTCTATAAGGAGAGTGACGGTTTTTAATAGTTATTAACCCTTCACCGCATACGATCACACCGGTGTGATCAGAACTTTCAGTGTGTTACTTCATCAACGGCTGAATTTAAATCTGCTTTCACACTTCGGCTGGCGCAGAGACAGATCGACACACTGAGTACTTGTCATATTATCACAGATATTCAGTGTTTTCAACCATATAATGCTTATTTTAGGTTTCAGACATTTAAATACACACAAGTACTAGCAAAACCATATATTTACAGTTTGTAAAATACACGATGATGTCTACGGAAACGGCAATAAGGATTCTTACAAATATAATCTTCATGACTTCATGTTTTTATTAAGTGAAGTGACATTCAGCCAAGTATGGTGACCCATACTCAGAATTTGTCCGAAGTGCACACACACAGAGCAGTGAACACACACACACACACTGTGAGCACACACCCGGAGCAGTGTTCATCATTTATGCTGCGGCGCCCGGGGAGCAGTTGGGGGTTCGATGCCTTGCTCAAGGGCACCTAAGTCGTGGTATTGAAGGTGGAGAGAGAACTGTACATGCACTCCCCCCACCCACAATTCCTGCCGGCCCGAGACTAGAACCCACAACCCTTCGATTGGGAGTCCAACCCTCTAACCATTAGGCCACGACTTATACCTATACCCTTGTGGTGAACCAGTAGATGTTACAGATAGATCAGAAAATTTGCCATTTACTCTGACTCTTTGCGTTCTGCCTGTAAGAAAGTCCAAGATCCAGCCAACAATACTACCTTCTAGACCAAAGTTATCCCTTAGAATTAGTAGATGAGGCTGAATAGTGTTGAAGGCAGATGAAAGATCAACAAACATCAATCTGACATGGTTGTTTGGACTGTCAAGGTGCTTACAGATGTAATTCATCAGAGTTATGGTGGCATCCTGAACACCTCTCCTGGTCCTGTACGTGAACTGCAGGCGATCCATTCGGTGTTCAGTAGTTTTCAGCAGTTCAGCTTTGATCAGTTTTTCCAGTGACTTCATCACTAATGAAGTCAGGGCTATAGGCCTAAAGTCATTTAATGATTTGGGATGTTTAGATTTACCAACAGGGACTATAGACGGTTTCATCGGGCGCACGCGCCTGGACCTAAGTTAACCTCCGGTCTGTGTTGTGTATATCGGTCTGGCTGCGGTGCCATCTACAAACACAGTTGCTGTGGGATGTGTTTCCCATACATTTATTTATTTGTTACACCACAATTTTAAAACTGATTTTTTTTTTTCAAAAAGGCTTCATTGAGTAACGTTAAGTACTGCACGTTTAATAATAATAATTCCTTACATTTATATGTTTAAATATCAAAGCGAGGCACAGGTGTTTTTATATCGCTGTATTTCTGAAGGAGGACTTGTATGTTATATGCCTGATAGCAGTGTGTGAGCGTAGCTCTGCTTTGTTTACAGCTGTTACTGGGGAAACCTCTATTTCTCGCGCTTTATGTCTATGCTTTAAAACATCTCCTGTTGGCAAATAATGAATTAGCATTTTCATTAAGTCCGCCTGATCCACGCAGCAAACATTTTGTTTGTTATCAAAAAATATCTACTCTAGAGGGACTTGGCTGTTGTTATTGATTCTATTTGGAAGTCTACCGGAAGTTAAGTTAGGTCCACAAAAGCGCTCATGCGCAGTAACGTTTGTTTATGTTGTTACCGTTGAAACCGTCTATAGTAGACTGTTTCCACAGATTAGGCACCTTCTGTTGAGACAAGGATAAATTAAAAATATAATTAAAAATCGGGCCTAATTGTACAGCACAGTTAGAGAGTAATCGACTACTGATATTATCTGGACCAGCACTTGTTCTTATTTTACAGTGTTAAAAAGTTTTAACAACAGAATATTCATCAAAAAAGGGGAAAAACATTGTTTTGATTCCAGTGATGTATTTCTCAGCGTCATTATTTAATTATTGAAAAAATGCACATCAAATCTGGAGTAAAATTTGTTTAGCTCTTGTGCCCGGACCAGATCAGAGGTGAACCCATCTAATGAGACCCTTTTCTTTACATTATCAGTCAAACCGACCATAGACCTGATACTGTCCCATGCTGAACCCATATTATTGTTGCTAAGCATGTCTTCTAATTTTCTTTTATAAGATAATTTAGCTCTCCTGATTTCCCTTTTAATTTCCTTATGAACATACATTAGTTCAGTAGAATCTCCCTGTTTAAAAGCCTGTTTCTTTTTATTTAGTAGGAGTTTAAGTTGTCTACTTGCCCAGGGTTTTTGGGTAGGTTCTGACAGTCTTTACAGGAACAACAATGTCCTCACAGTAAGTTACCCATGAACTGACCACATCAGTGAGTTTGTGAATGTCTCTAGAGGATTCTCCAGACAGCCCTGGAGGGTGAGGGTGGCTTCTTCCGACCACACTTTGATGTTTCTAGTTGTCACCTTCCCTCTGTGAAGACATGCTATGATGGACCCATAGCACTTGTCCAAAATCCTGTTTTTCCTAGTGGGGCAGGAAACGTACTGATAAAAGCTCCTGAGAGATTTGTCCAATGAGCAATGATTAAAATCTCCTAAAACCAAGTTAGGAGCATCAGGAGATAAAGACTGAAGTTTATGCACCGACTGAGAGATGAGCTCTGAGGCGTTTTCTTCATTCGCCTTTGGATGAACGTAAACGACAGTAACGGAAATCTGTGGGAATTCTCGTGGCAAATACATAGGGCGCATGGACAAAGAAAGCAGCTCCACGTCCTTGGTGCGAAGTCTCTCTCTCACTATAACATTTTTACACCAGCGCTCATTTATGTACGCGCATACTCCACCTCCGCATGATTTCCTGGTAGTCGTGGACGTTCTGTCGGTGCGAAACGGGATCCCAAACCCGTCTATAACTAAATCACCGTCAGCGTCCCTTTCCCCGAGCCAGGTCTCTGAAAAGGCCAGAATACAGGCGTCTTTAAATGCGTGCCGATGGCAAACAAGAGCCTGGAGTTTGTCAGTTTTATTACGGAGAGAACGGGAGTTGGACAGGATAATTGAAGGCAGGGGAATGCGAGACGGATGTTGCCGTCTCAAACGCTCCCGCACCCCGCCTCTTCTTCCTCGCCTCCTTGGCCTCCGTTCTGGAGTTCTGAAGTGATCGCCTTTCTCGAGACCGGCTAATTCCTCCAGATCAGGTATGATCAAGTCCACTGGTGGTCCGCTGATCACAGATTTTTCAGATGTTAGCAGATAGTCTTTGGAGTATTGAATCAGCCAGAGTGATCCCAGGTGCCATAAAAAAGAAAAACTACAAACAAAACGAACATGCTACCCACTGCTGCCGGTCGCTGCGTACGCATGCGCCCATCACGTGTTTTTAAGCCTTGCCACTTAAAAAGAGTTTAAAGCATTCAAACACAAGACATGGAAAAGCTCAACTGAGAAGCTCGTGCGCTATGTTCGGTGAGCACGCGGAGAGAGAGCCGCGTTTAGCGGACAGTAACACTGAACCGAGCTCTCCTTTGTGAAGTTCTCCTCGAACTTCCTCCTGCACCTGAACGAACAAATACACATCGCAGTTTAATCAAACAGAAAAGGATGTGGAAGAGCCCAATTCAGCACCGTGGTGTTCTGGTGTTCAGAGCTCATGCAGAGAGAGGCGTCTCAAAACGCCTAAACACTGAATTTGCCTTATTTTGCTCTTGTACCGTCAAATACAAATACCGTCAAATTCATACCGTCTTGGAAAGTATGTTCGGAAAAAACTGTCGGTTATGTCTTAAGTGAAAGTAAAAAGTTTAGAAAACAAATTGACGTGTATTATATTGGATGGATTCATCGTCTCTTAAAGTGACCGCGCCTAATTTAGCTATATATAGCTGCTGTAATGTTAATCCAAGAAAATGAAAGAAAGAAAATCACACACTGCTCTTGACTGAATTACTTTGTAGTTTTAACAGGAATTAATGCACAGTCAAACCAGCAATTATTCAGACACCAGATATATTTTTTTACTACTAGGTGCAGGACACTATAATACATTTATGCAGGTGAGTATAGCAAAATAAAGTGAACTGCCACATATTATACCCAAAAATTCTTCATACAGTGGACCACTAGTGAAATGTATTAATAATAATACTAATAATAATAATAATGATAATAATAATAAAATTGGGGACCAAAAATTATTCAGGACCATATAAAAAAATATATATATACAGTTATGAGGTGTTTTGTGTGTGTGTGTGTGTGTGTGTGTGTGTGTGTGTACTTGTCTACCTATCCAACAGGGGACCATGGTGTCGTTACACACTCACCAACAGGGGACCTCATAGCTAAGAGGGGACATTTTTCAGGTCCCCTGTTAGACATGCCTTAAATCATGCTAAAATCAACTGAAAAAGCCCCTGGTGAAGTTTTTTTAATTTTGACCAAGTGGGGACCTGGACGTGTGTTTGTGTTTAAACTCATTCTCAGCAGCGCCCCTGTAGGCCGGGGCAGGAACTGTAAGGGCAAATTCACACACGTCGTTCACACTCCTCTATTGTCTGAATGCCTACTGTTCCAGAGAGACTCTGAGGCTCTGAGAGGAGATTGAACACAAACCAGTCTTTTAAACTCCTAAACTCTTCTAAACTCTTAAAACATTCATATTCTCAAACATCCAGGAGGACCACATTACAGTGAGGCAAAATAGTATCTGAATTATTAGCATTATTATTTCACTCTAATGCTAAAAAAAGTTTATTTTTATATTTTTTACCCCAAAATTTTTTAACAGTGTATGTTGAATTTTAAGAACTGGTATTTTATTGTTATCATCAACATTGCCATTGCATGCACAGATATTGAGAATGTGAAATATTGTTAAATGTAAGGTCAGCCAATCAGGCGTCACACTTCACCATCTAACAGGGGACCAGTGTGCTTTTTTTTTTAATGCAACAATCAATATATAATTTTGAAAAACTGACATATTATAACCAAAAATTCCTCATAAAGTAGACTACCAGTAAATTTGATAAAAATTATTCTGACAATAGACCTGACCATTTTTTGCTTAAGTGCTATCTGATATTATCAAGATGAATTTGTTCTGACAGGTTAACTCTGAGTTCTTGTCATCTTTTATTACCATTATCTAAACTATAGCAAATAAACTGTGATAGCGTTTGAAATGTTCAAGGTGTCTGAATAAATGTAGTTTTTACTGTATACATACACAATATACGTATATGTACTTATAATACTGACACATTGAGAAGTGTCATTATAGTTAGTTTGTTAGTACTTAGTTTCTTTATTTTTCAAATAATAATAATAGTAATAAAAAGTAGTAATATAATTAGAGTCAGCCAGCTGTCAACAGTTCAAGGGCAGAGGTAATGCCTCTTATAATTAACTATATATATATAATTATTATTATTTTTTTTTACATTTATTTGACATTTTCTTGGCTTAACCCCAATACACTTCTGAACGTATGAATGCAATCAAAACCCATTCCTGAGAAGGTCCTGTCAGTGATGATAATTTGATCAGACAGATAGATAGATAGATGGATAGATGGATGGATGGATGGATGGATGGATGGATGGATGGATGGATGGATGGATAGATGGATGGATAGATAGAACAGATAGATGGAATAATGCTAATGTTGATCTGAACACTTAGGTCCCCTGTTAAATGGTAAACTGCGACATCTCTTTGGTTGCTTTGACATTTCTTGCCAATTTCATGTTAACTTTGAAAATATTCAATTGGCTAAATTTCTAAATCAATGTTACAATCAACATATATTGTAACATTATATTATCATCCTTGCCATAACATTCAGAGATGGTGAGAATGTGAATTATTACAGCCAATCAGGCGTCACACTTCACCATCTAACAGGGGACCAGTGTGCTTTACTCTAGAGAAATCACCACTACATGCACAGACCTGTTGCTGTGTACATTTAGTATGTACAGTTTAGTCTGTGTGGAATTGTTTTTATTATTTGACTTTTTTCTGTTCAACACAAACAAAAATGACCCTCATTGGCCGATTAGAAACATCTAGGAGGATTCGTTGTAGAGTGTCTGACAAAATGAATGTCTTGTAATGTATAATCTACGCTCAGCACCGCCGAGTGATCCCGCGATCATTAAATCGAAACATGCACACGTATTTAAAAGCAATTTTAATACCCCGCATTTTGAGAGTGACTCCCTGATGCTCGCAAGTTAGGCTTGATAACATATCTAGACTGTTATTAGTATGTAGGCTATAACAGATTTTGTAGTTGTCTATAGATCTGTTATCTTTCTCTATTTGAACTTTGAATATATAGAAAGCACTTATTGTTTCTACTTAATACGACTATTATGTTATTTGTTATGTGTTTATTTGTATGTTCAGTTTGTGAAAAGGATTTCACTTTCAGTCAGTCACTCTCAGCGTCACATCGGTGATGACTGACACATTGTGAGCCTACTTCTAGAAGCTCATAATTCATGACCGGTTCCAATGTCTAAAGAGACTCACATAAAATCATGCAGGAGAGAAGCCAGGCAGTTGAACAAAACCTTTTACAGAGCTTGAGTGTTGTTGTTTTTACTGCATATGATAATTCATACTCAGAAAGTAGAACTGAAATTATATTGATTACAAGATGATTTTTCCAGTCAAACATTTTTAGACCAGAAGTTGGTCACTGAGATTCCTTTTTTTTTTATCTGTAAAAATCTTGTTTTGTGGCTTGAGTTAAGTGTTGGCATTAATGCTAATCAAACAATAAAAGGCGAGAAGAAAAATAATTACATTAATTTCTCAAGTAAAGCATTATTAGTTTGTTTAATTAATTAATCTTTTGACATTGTATGGGTAAAAACAGCAGAAAGAGCTCTTTAAGATAACAATTGCATGTCAATACTTCTGACAGTAAAGAGTGCATGTGTTAGATAAAATGAGTTTGGTCCCCAGTTAGATTGTGACGTGTGACGCCTGTTAGACTGAATCACCTCTTCTTACATCACAGACACATTAACATTATATGTTAACTTAAGAAACTACATTATATGTTAACTTAAGAAACAATATTATATGTTAGCTTGCTGCTTTGAAAAATTTCAATTGAGTTCAGTAAAACACCTTTTAACTATGCCACTTTAGCTGTTTAACACTGACATTTTTCAGAGGCTCCATTTTTTTGTAGGGTATTATCAACATTGCCATTATATTCAGAAATAAATAAATAAATAAATGTAATTTGTTAAATGTAAAGGCAACCAAACAGATCACGTCATACTTCACCATCTAACTGGGGACCGGTTTGATCTTGGAGGCCAATTTGTGCATTTTTTTAATAGATAGATAGATGGATGGATAGATGGATGGATGGATGGATGGATGGATGGATAGATGGAATAATGCTAATGTTGATCTGAACACTTAGGTCCCCTGTTAAATGGTAAACTGCGACATCTCTTTGGTTGCTTTGACATTTCTTCAGAATTTCATGTTGACTTTGAAAATATTCAATTGGCTAAATTTCTAAATCAATGTTACAATCAACATATATTGTAACATTATATTATCATCCTTGCCATAGCATTCAGAGATGGTGAGAATGTGAAATATTGTTAAATGTAAGGTCAACTGATCAGGCGTCACACTTCACCATCTAACAGGGGACCAGTGTGCTTTAGTCTAGTGAAATCACCACTACATGCACAGACCTGTTGCTGTGTATGTTTAGCATGTACAGTTTAGTCTGTGTAGAAATGACCATGCAGTAGTGAACAAAATGGTGACCTAAACATGGAAACATTGAAATTAACTGATTTTGTTCAAGTGAAAAAAATTATTGAACATCATTGAACCAAATTTACACTTCAGATTTCACCAACAAAACTTTTGACATTGTATGGGTAAAAGCAGCAGAAAGAGCTCTTTAAGGTAACAATTGCAGGTCAGTACGTTTAATAGTAAAGAGTGCATTTGTTTGATAAAATGAGTTTGGTCCCCAGTTAGATGGTGATGTGCGATACATGTCTGGCTGATTTGCCCTTTCTCGAATTACAAACGCACTTTAAAGATTCTGGAGCTTAAAACTCAACAATTCTACTACTGACGAATACTGTTAAATTTAAAGGGTTTATCGTGGACTACGGTGTTTATAGTTTTTATTTGTTTAATACGCAAATTTTACATTATTTCGAGTTTAATGAAACACAACTTTTTTTCTGTCAAAAACAATTTTGTTTGACATGAGTAGCATATTTTACTAACTATTCAGCAGATGTTGTAAAAAATGCTTGAAAAAAAAATCTTACAGGACAGAGACATTTATTACGTCAGTTTTGATGTCTTTTATCTCGAACTCAATTCAGCTGTATTTTATGATGACTGTGTTTATGGAGTGGAATTATTTTCAGCAATTAATACCTCAATGTTGAAACTTTTCACATAAACTTATTGTATGACTTCAGAAGACTTTGAATACAACACAAATAGTTTTTAATACTTTTATAATCTTTCTTGCACTAAATGTCCATGAGTATGTGTACCCCAATATATTATTTCATCAGGAAATAACATTTGCCCATAGATTCTGCATATTGATGCTAAAGGTTCCTCTTTCACAGCCATGGAGTACCTGCATGTGGAGAAACAGTGTTTTCTGTCAATATGTGACCGGTTAAGAACGGTTGAGAACGCTTGAGTTTAAGCAGTGTGGAAATAGACACAGAAGAGATTCTGTTAGAATGACTTTGGTCCCCAGTTAGATGGTGAACTGTGACGTCTATTTGGCTGATTTTGCCATGAGAAGCCTACTAAGCTTAATTCTATTTAGCCATTTTTTTACATTATTTCTGAATGTAATAATGACATATGAGTTACACATATTATCTGTCTTTATACACAATTTTGACTATAATGTATATTAGTATATTACTTATATTACAAAAAATTACTTAAATTACTTTTGATTGTTCACTAGTAGTATTAATATGGTTTTATTTTTTTACCCTAAAATCTTTTTACAGTGTTTGTTGAACGGGTATTTTAGTGTTATGATCAACATTGGCGTTGCATGCACAGATAGTGAAGATGCTAAATGTAAAGTCAACCAGCATCACACTTGACCATCTAACAGGGGACCAGTGTGCTTTAGTTTAGTCACATCACTTCTACGCTCTAAAAACCCATAAGTTCTAAATACTCAATTTTTTTGTGGACACCAATTATCTAAAAAAAAAAAAAAAAGAATAATTAAGCAACTCTTAAATAAATTTTTTGATTTACTTATACATTATAATAATTACATAAATTAATTTAGTCAAGTCAAGCTAAAAAGCTTTTTTTTTGCTTAATGTTTAAGTGTAGGGTACTTAAAACTGTTTATCATACATAATGTATTTCATTTAGCAATTAGTTTGGTACTTTATAAATTACAAATACTAACTAAAAAAAGAATCAAAAACTCAAAAAAATATTCAGCCTTTTTTAAACCGCACGATCTGTGTATTTCTGAATGTGAAACACTGGAAGATCATCTCATCACAGCTGCAGTGCTTGCAGGACATTGTCCATGATAACACAATCAGCAGGAGAGGGGCTTGTGTCAGTGATGTCTCGCTCAATTCCTCCATCAGAGACTAAAGTAGACATTTATATGTAATGCCAACAAAGTGGGGTGAACTTTAACATCAGAACCCAGAAGAGTAATTCACCATGGGATCGTTCTAGAGCTGGGCGATATGGCCTAAAAAACAAACAAACAAAAAACTATTTTTTTTCATAAAAAAATCTTATTTACAATTTTAATTGATTTTCCCCCTACTCAAAATCAATATTCAGATGACAAAGAAGTAGTTCCAAAGAAGTTAAAATTTCATTCTTTATAATTTAACAGTCAAATTTAAAACTGAGACAAGATTTTATATATATATATATATATATATATATATATATATATATATATATATATATATATATATATATATATATATATGCAGAATTATCTTAAAGCTGGAAAGACCTTATTGTTTTTAATACTAGCCCATCATGCATCTAATCATCCACTCAGCGTTCAGAGCTGTTCAGATTAAACTGCAGCTCCGTAGTGAAACAGTGTCATGGACAGAGGCCAGAGCAAGTGGAAATATATTTTCTAAGCTATATTTTCCATCTTGTAATGCCACAGGAAGCAGTTATGTTCATTTTTGAAAAACAATGTTTTTAATAAATAGCTAAATAAGCAAAAATAATAAAAATAAGCAAGCAAGCGCAAGTTTGGGGGTTTGATTCCCCGGGAACACATGATATGTAAAAATTGATAGCCTGAATGCACTGTAAGTCGCTTTGGATAAAAGCGTATGCTAAATGCATAAATTAAATTTTTAATTTAATTTTAATTTAAATAAGAAAGTTTTAGGCTGTGAGTGTGTGCAGTTTACACTGTAGAAAATAAATAGAAGCATCGTCAAGTTATGTTTACCACAGGCACTATTTTATTCATAAATTGAAAAACTCCATTAAAAAAAATATATGAAAATCTCAAAGCAACGCACAGCTCTGACGTCATAGTTCCACCACTCTTATTTCAGATCTATTATTGCAGTTAATTCTTACATTTTATGTCCTAAAGAACATTTATTCTCACACATGTTCACTGGGAAAGCATGAAGGGCTCCTTTCATGTTGACATCATGTAAAAAAAAAAAAGTATAATAATAAAAAAACGGTGATAAAGGCAGTTAGTGTTTGTGATTTGCCCTCACATGAAGATCAGACGTTTAGAATGTGATGAATTTCTGTGAAATCTTGCAGTTCTCTGATATGGTGAAACCTAGAAAACCACAAAAACGTAAAGTGTTTAACTGACATTGGAAAAGAGAAAGCCAATCTGTGTCCTGTTAAGTTAGGTTTGCTCTTCAGCTCAATAGAAGTTACCTGAAGTGTTACGGCTCACTCTGTTCTATTCAGCATCCAGCTCAGCCTGCAGTTTAAGAAAGATTTGTAAAGGTTTACTACAAGTTTGTACATTTCTTTTGTAATTTTAATATATTACAATATTCATGTCTGTGTATAAGCACTGTAAAAAATAAGTGTAATTTTAACTGTAAAATTTTGTAAAAACGCTACGGAAAAAAACTGATAATAGGTTAACAGTAAGTTCCCGTACTATATACAGGGAAAAACTGTAAAAGATCTAACAAAGCATTTAATGTAAATTTACAGTAAAATTCTGTTAATTATACAGCTTTTAGAAGTAAAAAAAAGAACAAATCTATGTATAATTTACAGTCTAAAACTGTAAACTGATATTCCCAGAATTCCCTGCGTGACACTCCACGTTTGAAAGTATTTTGTTTAAATAATCATGTTTTTAAATAGTTCTTGTTATCAGTTATGTACATTTGAGCTTTATGTTACATCTTCTGTTGCTTAATGAACGTTTTTTGCATTATTTAAGTATCACGTGTGTTACCATGATGGTGTTTTGTGTTTCCATAAATGTGCACCTTCTATATGTTAATATATACTTCTGCTTGTGGTGAAGCTACTTGTGATGAGCTTTGATACTTCATGTGGCTTTCTCTTATACAGTACCATCTTTATTATTATGGTGGTTGTCAGTATTTTCAAGGTACAAAACAGATTTAATTTTGTGTGTTGTTGAATTTACTGGTTTATATTCACATTTTCTTGTTTGTAAATTACAGCTTTATATTGTAAAATTAACAGTTTTTGACGTAAATGTGTTTACAGTTTTCTGTATTTTTACAAAATTATTCTGGCAACCACAGCTGCCAAAAAGTTTTTGTAAAAACAACAAGAAATTTTTTACAGTGAGCTTAAACCTAATTTTGGATTAGTACTCTTAGAAGCTAGTTGTTTAAAACAGACCAAAAAACAAACAAACACACGTTTACCAGGGCATTTCCCCAAAAAGCACTGTATGGCTAGTATGAGCGTAGAAACATTTGACACCAAATGGTCTCAACAATCGACTTGCTCATAATGCTTTTGAGAAACGCAGTCCTAAACATCACAGTTAACACCAGTGACATTCAAATCATTTAGTGACGAAATGCCAGCTAACTTTAAGATTAGTGCGCTTCTTAGACGTTAACATCATACTGTAAGCAGTGATGCTAAAATAGAATCCAAATCAATGCACATTCAAAAGCGCTTGGGCGCTCTGTAAAAACAGCATTTCCCAAAAATAAAAACATCCCTTTATCGTGATATTCAATAAGACATTTTCACAATCGTTTTGATGTACTTACAAGTTGTTCCATAAGTTTGCTCCAGTCGCTTGTGATTATCCGCCGTGTTGAATGGATTCTTCTGAACGTCGATTAGAACAACAACGTGACGTCACGGAGTAAACTTAAAATTAATAATTTAAATAGAAAAGTCTACTCAAAACCCGACGTTAAGCCACACAAAAAAATAAAACAATTCCTCATTCAGGAAATGTAATTTTTATAAGTTGCATCAATGATTTAAAAGACTTTAAATGCGGTGTTCTTAATCTTTTTACGTTAGTAGTACAGTTCAGGTTCAGACCTGTTGCTGTGTAAGTTTAGCATGTTCAGTTTAGTCTGTGTAGAAATGACCATGCAATAGTGAACAAAATGGAGACCTAAACATTGAATCATACATATATATATATATATATATATATATATATATATATATATATATATATATATATATATATATATATATATATATATATATATATATATATATCAGTATCTACAATGTGTATGATGGTCTTTCCTGGCTAGTGCATTATAAAAAAGTAAAATAAAATCTGATTATTTTTCAAGCTACATAATCTTAAATCAGATCAATCCGAATCAAAGTGACTTGTTTTAAAGAATCCCCACACCCCCAGTTCCCCCAGCAGTGTCTGGTAAACTGATGGTCTCCTCTCTTCATATGCTAATAACTCTAATGTCTCCACATTATCACCTGGCCTCTCACAGCGAGCAGATATTGGGACATACAAGCAAAGCCCAGAAAAGAAAGCAGGTCTATTTAAGTGTAATTTATAAATGAAATGATACAAATAGTATTTAATTATACCAGATATTAATTTATTATTATTAAATTTAGGTTGAAACTCAACATTTTTGCAAAGAAGCTGTTTATATTTTAGGCATTGTATATTATTTTATTTTTAAATGCTAGATAAATAAAATAAGATCATAGCAGTAAGTCCGGGGAATACTTTTATTAAGTCAGGCATCTGTTGAACACACTGCTGGGTACTTTTTAAAAATACAGGAGACCTTCTTTCCCATAACATGCACCAGTCCAGCATCAGGCTTATGGTCTGTGGTCTCTCAAACACTGGATAATATCAGTTAAAATATATATATCATTTCCCTTAGGGCTTAAATGAACCTCCTCATTTAAATATAGCCCAGGTTTGTCAAACACTATGTGTGAATGATGGACAATGCTCCATTAAAACAGAGAACAAACTTGGCCATCACATTGTTCACAAACTTCCTGACTCTGTCCACCTTTCCTCCAGTGGTGCCTCGGGTCGATTGAAGAAAGCATAATCTTCATTTGTTCAGTTCTTTCTTTAAGACACTGTTGGAAGAAAGGAAGGAGGTCACCCCAAACACTGGACCTGGGAGGACACACTGAGATTGGTGCCCATGGTTTCCCTTGCTCGCTTTTCACCACGTCGAATGTAGCTGTCCCAACAATCCAGATTCTGCATGCAGCTGATAGAAAATATACAATACAAATTATTAATTATGGCTCAAATCTTTGGAGGTTCCATAATTGCTGAAAATGTGTTTATAGGATGTTTATTTTATTGTTACATTTCCAGTCTTTAACATGGACAGCCAAAACTCACAGGTTTAAACGTCAAAGCTGGTCCCTGAAATTGAAAGATATTCAAATCAATATACACTAACACTAAGAGGTTTACTTGTCTTGAAATGAGATTGACATCTATTATTGTTGTTGATTGTGGCAATTCCATTTTTGGGAGTATATATTTTTGTATTCAGAACATTTTATATTAAAAATATATAGTAGCAACATACCTTTTTTTGAGGACTGAACTTTCTGATGAAGTGAAATTCTTGTTTAGAGTGAACAATGTGAACTGTTGACTTGACTTTTCTTAAAAAGTAAAGACAGTTTTGTTAAACATGTTTAAACATAGTTGCAACATTTGTAGAATAAGTGATTAGAAAATGTAGAACTTACTCATGTTGTAGGATATGTTCTCCCTTCTAGCAGCCAGAATCACTTTAACAGTGAGTGAATGTTCTGTGATTATAAAGCAGCACTTCCTCCAGCTGGAGAGCGATTGGTTACATCAGGATGTGATCACTGTCTGTATGATGCGGTCTGTATGGACGGTCATCTGTATGATCAGCTTCTGTATGACCAGTCATCAGCATGCTGGCCATTCTCTTACGCATTGCATCTCGACCTGACGAGTCACTCTATGTCTTATGTTTTTACTTAAGTTTAACTTTTTCTGATGGCAAGAATGGCTGTTTTAGTGTTATTATCAACATTGTTGTTTCATAGATAAACAGAATATGAAATATTGATAAATGTAAAGGCAACCAAACAGGCGTCACAATTCACAGTCTCATTGGGGACCGTCTTTTACACTTTCTCAATCCTTGACTCTTGGTCAGGAGCCCTTGGCGTAAATATTTAGTTTGTCCATTTAGTGCAGGTTTTCCATGTGCAGGGTATTTCACTGGTTTCATTAAGATACCTTTGCATCAACAGACAAACGCTGTGGACAGGGACATTTATCACGTCAGTTTAGATGTCTTTTATCTCAAACTCAAATTCAGCTGTATTTTATGATGACTGTGTTTATGGAGTGGACTAATTTTCAGTTATTAATACCTCAATGTTGAAACTTTTCACAAACTTATTGTATGACTTCAGAAGACTTTGAATACAACACAAATAGTTTTTAATACTTTTATTATCTTTCTAGCACTAAATGCCCTTGAGTGTAAAAAAAAAAAAAAAAATTCCCTGATTATTTTTCAAGCTACATAATCTAAAAGCAAACCAATCCCAGTCAAAGTGACTTGTTTTAAAGAATCCCCACATCCCCCAGTTCCCCCAGCAGTGTCTGGTAAACTGATTGTGCTCTCTTCTTATGCTAATAACACTAATCTCTCCACATTATCACCTGGCCCTACACAGCAACAGTACCAACAGTATCCGGGCTAACTGAGTCTTATCCAATCACGCTCCAGATATCTGGGTTGGGTTGTATATATACTGTTTTCCTGACAGAATCTACATTGAATTTTTTAGTTTTAGTTTTTTAGTTTTTAGTTTTTTTGTGAAATAAAATTCCAAATTGTGAAATAAAATTCCAAAACCTTGAAGGACAAACTGCTTTTTGAGATTCCTACATTGCCTACAAGGGACCACATACAACAAAGCCTACTAAGGCCATTTCTCATCTCTTTTTTCCATTCAACACTGAAAAGGTAAGTTATATATTCTGAATTTAGATTCTGATAATATGTAAATGGTAGCCTTAAAAAATAAATGTCTGGCAAAAATGCATGCAGACTGTTAAAATTTGCATGTAGTCTCTTAGTAAATGTTAGTGCTGTTTAATCTCTATTTACTGTATATATTTGTTCATTTGTTGATAGATTTTTTTTGTGGTTGTTTCTAAATATTGTTTTTCATTTTGGCAAATGCAGTGTACCCTAAAAAAATCTTGAATATTTCACAGGAAAATGAGACCCAGAAGAGTCTGTCCTGAAAAGGAAGCTTTGAAATTCATCGCATCTGGGAAAGATAAAGACATATTTCAGTCAAGAGTCAAGAGAACGGTAAGTTATCATTTATGACTCTGTCTCCAATACTGTATGACTGCAAATATTAATTAAGTACTTGGCATAGTAGCTTATGAATTTCAAGAAGTGCACTGTGCAATGTTATTACTAGTTCATAGTGTGCAGTGGGAAAAAATAAGAACAGGAATTATAGATAATCAGTGGCTTGAATATTATGTGTATTTTAATTTTGATGCACAGTTATAAAGATTGTAATGTACTGATAATCATACTTGATAAAATATAAAATATTGATAATCATTGGAACTCGAAAACAACTGGGACACATATTAAACTAGTATCATAAATGTATGTATTCTCTAAAGCTAATATGTGTATGTGTATGTGTTTGTGACCAACAGATTGTTGATGAACAGAAAAGAGCAGATTTGTGTGCATTTGTGACTACAAACATCACTAAAGGAGAAGAAATGATGTTGGACTGCGGAGATCCTGACTGCCCATGGAGACAGGTTTGTACATTTCTATTTCAATTAGCTCATATTTCTGAGTTATTTCATGAATTGTTATTTATTTGTAGTAGTCAAACTTCTTTTGAGTTTTTATGTAAAATAATGGAATTAACCTGGCAAACTTGTTACAAACAATGTTAAATCAGTTTGGGATCAGTACGATTTTTTAAATGTCTTTAAAAGAATATTCTGCTCACCAAGTCTTCATTTATTTAATAATAAAAAGTACAGTGAAAACTATATAATAGTGATATATTATCACAGTTTAAAGTAACAGTTCTCTCTCTCTCTCTCTCTCTCTCTCTCTCTCTCTCTCTATACGTATACTGTATATATAGACAATATATCTATAGATATCTCTATATAGGTCTATTCAGTTTATTTTAAATAAATGCTGTAATTTTGAACTTTATTTTCATTCAATAATCCTAAAAAGTACTATATATCACAGTTTCCACAAAACTATGAAGACGGAAAAGATGCTTTCAACATTGATAATATAAGAATCCTTATTAATGATTGAGAACCAATAATAATTGATCATAAAAGAACATCAATTCAGCTAATTCAAATTATTTCTGAAGATCATTTGACACTGAAGACTAGAGTAATGATGCTGAAAATACAGCTGCACTTCACAGAAATACATTACAGTTTAAAGAACATTCGATAAGAAAACAGTTATTTCAAATTGTAATACTATTTCACAATTTTAAATTCATTTTACAATATTTCTGATCAGGTAAATGCAGCCTTGATTAGCAGAAAAGTCTTCTGTTAAAAACATTAAACCAGTCTTCCTGATCCCAGACTCACTGGTTAGGTGTTGATCCTGTGAGAGGTGTGAATGTTTGTGGGAGAGAGAGAGAGAGCGTGAACAGGGCAGATAGCACTACAACACAATAGAGATTATTGATCAAAGTGAAGAAAAAACAATCCGCATTGGTATGGTCTTTACTATATTTCATAAAATAGTACCACTTTCCCATAAGATGTCATTGGTTAACACTAGTTAACATGAAAATCACTTTTAAAGTGTTTATTAATGTTAGTAAACATTACTTTCATCATTAACAAATACAATGTTTGATTTTAATAATGTATTAATAAATATTATTTAATGTAGTTGAGCTAACATTAACAAAAAATAAACAGTTGTATTTTTTTTTAATGTTAACAAAGCTTAAATATTTAAACAAATGTATTTCTCATTGTTAGTAAATGTGTCCTGTCCATCGCTCAGTGTTTTTAAATCAAACTTAAAAACTCATTTTTACACCCTTGCATTTGAGTGATGCGGTGTACGGTTCTTTTGATGTATGGTTTTATTTTTTTAAATGTGTATATATACATATTTTTTATTTTAATTTTTGATCTCTGTTGCTTTTAAAGTAACCTTTTCTTGTAAAGCACGTTGGATCAATGATGGTTGTGTTAATGTTGTGCTCTATAAATAGAAATTGACTTGACCTGACTTATTGTAAAGTGAAACTTTACACTTAACAAAAAACACTTTATTTTAAGGGAATAATGCATTGGTAATTCAGAATAATGCATTAGTTAATCAATAATTATTGGCTTATTCTGGTCAATAAACTTGAATATCACTTAGTAAGTGCCACTCAATAATTGTGAAAAAGTTAATAATTAATTACTGGTTTGTTTATTCTTAACTAATGCACAATTCTGGATCCTTAAAATGTTAGGTTAATCACTAATTACTAGTGTGTTATTACATGAATTACATCTTTTAATTTGGGTCTGGGTTTGAGTATAAAAGGGGATGCAAGTCAAAAAGTTTAATGTATGCAATAATAAAATTTTAGTCTGTAACAAATATGACTAAAATAATTAATTAAAGCATGAATTAAAATCAGTTTTACAAAAAAGAGCACTTGTTGAAATGTTCTGCATGTCACTTTCAGCGTTCATAACAATATCATTATTAATTCTGTACAGCTTAGTCAGGTGGCCATTACTAGAGATTGATATAAATGAATCTTCTATATTACAGGTAGCAGGATGCTTGGTCCATTACATCCTGACGGATGGACAACACCCTCATCAGACAACTACACCCTACACCCAGGATCCACTTGGTCTGTCTCTACATGTCAGAACGAGTAACTTCAGTCTTCAATGGGATAAAAGACTAAACATATCTTAAGCAGAATGCTGAGCAAATCAGTGGAAGAGCATCCTACTATTGAGGAAAGCCTTCAGGAAGTCAAAACTATGTGCAAAGACTTATTGTAGAGTTTACAATAAGCATTCAAATGATTAGATATAAATACTGGTGTGAATTTACAGGTTTTGATCACTGGTCTTATCAAATATGAACCACAAACAGCTACAGCAATATCCATGTGGTTTCAGGAAATAGTGACACAAATGATGATCTTTCTGAAATAAGGGCTGCCAGCTCAGAAAAGACTTCAGTCTTCAGTCTTGGATACATCAGTAAATCACTAGTGCCATTAAATCAAAACGGTATGTTCCATTCACCATAAACAATACTGAAGAGCTGAAGATCATTGTCTTTTCATGTTTTCAACTTTGTAAAGTATGTATTACTGACATTACATTTTTTTCATTCATTCATATATTTATTCACTATATATATTTTTTATCTTTTAATTTTGTTAAATAGCAAGAGCCAGAAAGCCCTGGTCAGAAACAGAGAGGAAAGTCATAGAACACTGTTTCAAGATCTACTTTAAGGAAATTAAGGCTCCTGGAAAAGTGGACTGTGAAAGATGCATAAATGCAAACAGGATTCTAAAGGACAATGGAAGAGACTGGAAAACAGTTAAATACTTTGTGCTCAACAGAATAATTTCAGTAAAGAGAAGTTTGGGTGAACAGTACTGAGCCCATAAACCCTGAGAGCTATTTTTAGAGAGATTATGAGAATAAAGTTTGACTTGATTTCATTCAAAATGCTGTTTTGTTTTTTCAAAATATCCTTTTCAATGCAGGAAGTCTGCATATATATATATATATATATATATATATATATATATATATATATATATATATATATATATATATATATATATATATACACATGTATATGTATATGTATATGTATGTATATATATGTATGTATGTATTACCTCCAAAGATCCAAATGGTTATCTGTTTTCTTGCCTTTACATTTAACAATTTAAATTTCACATGAATGTTTAGAATATTCTGCCTATTTCTGAATGTAATGGCAATGTTGATAATAAAAATGGAGCCCCTAAATCAAGTGCTGCTCTGAGAAATGTTAGTGTGTTAAATGACTAAAGTGCCAATGCTTAAAGTATTTTATTGTAGCTGTCCATACAACACCTGACACTAATACACATGGAGGTCAAAACTCAAACTCAAATGTGCAAATGTTAAAAGACATTCAGTTCATTTAATTTACTGGAGCCAACTGAAGATTTTAATGCAGTAAATAAATAAAAAAAGCACACTGGTCCCCTGTTAGATGGTGAAGTGTGACGCCTGATCAGCTGACCTAACATTTAACAATATTTCACATTCTCACCATCTCTGAATGCTATGGCAAGGATGATAATATAATGTTACAATATATGTTGATTGTAACATTGATTTAGAAATTTAGCCAATTGAATATTTTCAAAGTTAACATGAAATTGGCAAGAAATGTCAAAGCAACCAAAGAGATGTCGCAGTTTACCATTTAACAGGGGACCTAAGTGTTCAGATCAACATTAGCATTATTCCATCTATCTGTTCTATCTATCCATCCATCTATCCATCCATCCATCCATCCATCCAGCCATCCATCTATCTATCTATTAAAAAATGCACAAATTGGCCTCCAAGATCAAACCGGTCCCCAGTTAGATGGTGAAGTATGACGTGATCTGTTTGGTTGCCTTTACATTTAACAAATTACATTTATTTATTTATTTATTTATTTCTGAATATAATGGCAATGCTGATAATACCCTACAAAAAAATGGAGCCTCTGAAAAATGTCAGTGTTAAACAGCTAAAGTGGCATAGTTAAAAGGTGTTTTACTGAACTCAACTGAAATTTTTCAAAGCAGCAAGCTAACATATAATATTGTTTCTTAAGTTAACATATAATGTAGTTTCTTAAGTTAACATATAATGTTAATGTGTCTGTGATGTAAGAAGAGGTGATTCAGTCTAACAGGCGTCACACGTCACCATCTAACTGGGGACCAAACTCATTTTATCTAACACATGCACTCTTTACTGTCAGAAGTATTGACATGCAATTGTTATCTTAAAGAGCTCTTTCTGCTGTTTTTACCCATACAATGTCAAAAGATTAATTAATTAAACAAACTAATAATGCTTTACTTGAGAAATTAATGTAATTATTTTTCTTCTCGCCTTTTATTGTTTGATTAGCATTAATGCCAACACTTAACTCAAGCCACAAAACAAGATTTTTACAGATAAAAAAAAAAGGAATCTCAGTGACCAACTTCTGGTCTAAAAATGTTTGACTGGAAAAATCATCTTGTAATCAATATAATTTCAGTTCTACTTTCTGAGTATGAATTATCATATGCAGTAAAAACAACAACACTCAAGCTCTGTAAAAGGTTTTGTTCAACTGCCTGGCTTCTCTCCTGCATGATTTTATGTGAGTCTCTTTAGACATTGGAACCGGTCATGAATTATGAGCTTCTAGAAGTAGGCTCACAATGTGTCAGTCATCACCGATGTGACGCTGAGAGTGACTGACTGAAAGTGAAATCCTTTTCACAAACTGAACATACAAATAAACACATAACAAATAACATAATAGTCGTATTAAGTAGAAACAATAAGTGCTTTCTATATATTCAAAGTTCAAATAGAGAAAGATAACAGATCTATAGACAACTACAAAACCTGTTATAGCCTACATACTAATAACAGTCTAGATATGTTATCAAGCCTAACTTGCGAGCATCAGGGAGTCACTCTCAAAATGCGGGGTATTAAAATTGCTTTTAAATACGTGTGCATGTTTCGATTTAATGATCGCGGGATCACTCGGCGGTGCTGAGCGTAGATTATACATTACAAGACATTCATTTTGTCAGACACTCTACAACGAATCCTCCTAGATGTTTCTAATCGGCCAATGAGGGTCATTTTTGTTTGTGTTGAACAGAAAAAAGTCAAATAATAAAAACAATTCCACACAGACTAAACTGTACATACTAAATGTACACAGCAACAGGTCTGTGCATGTAGTGGTGATTTCTCTAGAGTAAAGCACACTGGTCCCCTGTTAGATGGTGAAGTGTGACGCCTGATTGGCTGTAATAATTCACATTCTCACCATCTCTGAATGTTATGGCAAGGATGATAATATAATGTTACAATATATGTTGATTGTAACATTGATTTAGAAATTTAGCCAATTGAATATTTTCAAAGTTAACATGAAATTGGCAAGAAATGTCAAAGCAACCAAAGAGATGTCGCAGTTTACCATTTAACAGGGGACCTAAGTGTTCAGATCAACATTAGCATTATTCCATCCATCTGTTCTATCTATCCATCCATCTATCCATCCATCCATCCATCCATCCATCTATCCATCCATCCATCCATCCATCCATCAAAAAAAAAAAAAAATTGGCCTCCAAGATCAAACCGGTCCCCAGTTAGATGGTGAAGTATGACGTGATCTGTTTGGTTGCCTTTACATTTAACAAATTACATTTATTTATTTATTTATTTTTGTTGATAATACCATAAAACAATGGAGCCTCTGGAAAATGTCAGTGTTAAACAGCTAAAGTGGCATGGTTAAAAGGTGTTTTACTGAACTCAACTGAAATTTTTCAATGCAGCAAGTTAACATATAATATTGTTTAAGTTAACATATAATGTAGTTTCTTAAGTTAACATATAATGTTGTTTCTTAAGTTAACATATAATGTTGTTTTTTAACTTAACATATAATGTTAATGTGTCTGTGATGTAAGAAGAGGTGATTCAGTCTAACAGGCGTCACACATCACCATCTAACTGGGGACCAAACTCATTTTATCTAACACATGCACTCTTTACTGTCAGAAGTATTGACATGCAATTGTTATCTTAAAGAGCTCTTTATTTTATTTATTTTTGCTATCCTCAAATTAACTATAGTGTCTTGCTTGTTTTGTCTTATTATCTGTGTGATTGCATTCATATATTGAGAAGTGTATTTGTATTAGTCTCAAGCCCCGAAAATATCTGCATGTCATACTAATTTATTAAACATTTTGGATTTCTATTAGAATATTTCTTCAATGGAGATATAGTGTGAATGTTTCAAAGTTTAGAGTTGCATTTAAATACAGTTAGATTGTAAAGAAAGACTTGGTACAATTGCCCTTGTGTTTCCACACACAGTTGCATTGCAGTCTATGGAGGTCCTCTGTTGGATAGGTAGACGTCACTCAGGTCCCCACTTGGCATGTTTTTAAAAAAAAATTAAAAATGCATTTTTTCAGTTATATTATGAAAAAAGACCTCAAATGAAAATTTTGTATGTAATTTTTGTTTCTTAAAAATGACCAGAAACACTGGTCCCCTCTTGGTCAGTGTAGAGTGATAGTCCCCTCTTAGTAACATAGACATGTGTGTGTGTGTGTGTGTGTGTGTGTGTGTGTGTGTGTGTGTGTGTGTGTGTGTGTGTGTGTGTGTGTGTGTGTGTGTGTGTGTTGACAAATCTTTCACAATGTCCTAACAGCCAGGATTCCCACACAACACGTCCGCTAAAGTCTGATTTGTGACCTAATGACTCTCGAGCCGATTCATTATAATGAATGGTTAAAGCACTTAGTCTGTCTGCCCGTCAGTGTCTGAATCGATGTATAACAAATCATTACTTCTTAGAAGAACATATACATCTGAAATGAGAAAGTAAGTGTGCTTACTCCATTTAGCAAGAGTGTTAAGTAAAATTTAGCCTTAATAACGCGATTGTTATTGTTTTGACAGTGCGCCCTCTAGTGGCAGGCCCTACAACCAGTACCTTTGACACAATTTTCATTTTTGGGTGAACTAACACATATTAACACATGCTTTAATATGACATCATTAACTACATGATCACAATAAAGTATGTACATCCATCACAGAATCTTCAGATATTTTTATGTAAAAGCAGTTTAACATGATTTTGTCCTTCACAACACTTGCAGTGATCGTACATCGCTGTGATCTCTATTTCCATGGTAACAGCAGCATCTTCACTGATTGGTGCATCTGACTTCAGGACATTTATTCACTGACTCATGGCTTTGAGGAAGAAATACTACTCTGCTCATAATCGTTTACATGTGTTATAAAATGAGTTTCAGCTCTGGGTCTTGAAGGCTCTTAATCTCTTGATATTGTTCAGCCTTCCACAGAGCCGGGCGTCAGGCGGATGCTGTGCGGGTGCTGGAGCAGCTTACCCATAATGCCGTGGTGGAGAGCAGGTTTAACGACGCCTCGTACTACTACTGGATGCTGTCCATGCAGTGCCTCGACATCGCCAGAGGTGTCTATGTAATGCAGTGAGAAAGCCACTCCAATATGTTTGGGTGAATGTGAATATATATTTCTTCTCTAGATAACACAGAGAAGAAGGAGGAGATGCTGAAGAAGTTTCACAGTTTCCAGCACTTGGCTGAGCTGTATCACGTCTATCATTCTGTCCATCGCTACATGGTAAGTGTGAGGAGTTAATGAGTGATATCAGCTGTGTTCAGAGCTCTGTATAGTGCAGGGGACCGAGCTCACACAAACCTGAGGTCCGGTGTGTGCAGCACTCATTATTTTACAGGGTTTCCATGGGGTCTTAAAACATTTTAAATTGTACAAGAAACTCTTAATTATGATTTCAAGATGATTTAAATTTGGGGAGGGAATGACCAGAATTGTGATATGGCTGAATATGAAGATTAAACTTCACAAGGCTAACGTTATGATATCTTTGAATAAACAGTGTCCAGTGCAGTGTGTTCTGCTGTGATCAGGGAAACCGTTCTCTTCTAGCAGTCGCTGTGAATGAGTGAATGAGCACTTACAATACAACTTCAGTTCAGAGTCCGGAAGAAAACAAGTTGAGTTTTATTATTTCATTCAGAAATATGCCTAATGCCAACGTGAAACAAAGTTTACAAACATTATGATAAACACTGTAAACATAGCTAGGCTATTTTAGTTCCCTTCACTCCACAACAATCCTTTCAATTAACAGTGTTTAGAGAACAAGAATTAAAAATATAAGAATCTATAGCAATATAAACCACAAGCTAACACTAATTTTGCTAAATGAAACTGAAACCAACGTTGGGTCTTTTATTCGACACAGAATCAATGTATTCACGATGTGTTTGAATGCCAAAATATTGTTTATTATGTACTTCACTGGCATTCCAGCATCCACCTAGCAACTACTCCTTTTAGTCAGAAAGATCACTGGAATTATAAACAGTTTGTCTTTATTTGTGCACATTCACAATAACAACAAATCTTTGTGCTTTTGTAAAATAAACCTAAAGAAAAACAGGATGATGTTTTCCGGTTTCCTTTCACGCAGCACAAAAATGAACCGTATCTCTGTATACTAGGCTACTTGTTACACAGTTTTCATTCATTTCCTTCATTTATTATTTCAATAAAATATATTTGTCATATAGACCTATTTATTCCTAGCTTCATGATGTTTTTCTCTGCTCACAGAAGTGCTGCAGGTGTGTGATGTGATATGGAGTCCATGTGAATCCTCATGTTCTGATTTATGTGCATGTAAAATAAATCCCCGGGAAATAAATGTTAGTATTTTTAACAGGTCACTGACACTTGTCCTTTCTAATTCTTATTTAAAATAATCTTGTCGGTTAATAATTAGTTAACGAGCGTCCATTGTCGGTTAGGAAAAATAATTGAAATGAACATCCCTAAACGAAATATAAAGATGCTCGTCTTAAAGTAGAAATCTCTGAACCACATGCAGTATATTTTCTGTCACATGGCCTTCTGCCTCACAAATATATCTGAACTTAAAACATAACAGTAATGTAAAGGTGTGCATGTCTTTAACCTGGAAACCTTCATTAGCTTTGGACTAAAGACTTCTACATGTTTCAGAAGTGGACTGTGATCAATGAAGATTCTGAGATAAATGTGTGTGACATTCCTGCATCAAAGTGTGTGAATATATCACAGATGTTCTGATTAATGTCAGGTGTGTTGTTCATATTTGGGTTTTTCTTTTCCAGTCGGAGCCCTTCAGCTCCAACATGCCAGAGATCCTCTTCAACATCTCCCGCTTTCTGTTCCACAACCTGACCAGAGATGCTCCTCTGGGCATCTCCAAAGTGTATCCTTCACACGCTGCATGCTCCTCAGCCTTCGGAGGGTCATATATTAGAGCTAAGATGGGCTGAAGTGTTGACAGAGAGGTGTGTGTGTGTGTGTGTGTGTGTGTGTCCATGCACTGAAAGTAAGAGTATGATCTGATCTACTCAAACACACATACACTCACTCACACACCTGTCTTTTACATAGTGTTTCTCTGTAACTATCAGCTGTGTGTTCTGGGAGAGTTGAGTGTGTCTGTGGAAGTGTTGTGTTTACAGCAGCTCTCACGGTTCACTGGCTCTAGCCAGATATCTGCTGAATTCATGATGATTGTGCTGAACGTGTGCTTGCTGGAGAATAAGCAGCTGCTTGTTGTGGCGGTCCTTGACGTGTGGATCAGGGACACACTGTACGCTCTGGCGAAGCAGAGTAAACTCCTGGGAGCATATAAAGTGGCACGGCATGCCTTTGAGAAGCTGCAGGGCCTGAAGATCCCGTCCCGCTATCAGGACAGCATGGAGCTCAGCTGCCTGACGGTGCGCTCCAAACCCTACCGTGACAGCGAGGTGTGTGACTCTGGCCGGTCCTACAGCTCTCACACACACAGACGCCTGCCTGTGGCTCACTGACTGTGTTTTCTGCAGGACTTGATCCCCATGTGTTACCGCTGCTCCACCAACAACCCGCTGCTGAATAACCAGGGCAACTCCTGCATCAACTGCAGACAGCCCTTCATATACTCGGCCTCCTCGTACGGTGAGAGCCTCACACTCCTGTCATCATCCTGATCAATGCTCACATATCAGGAGAGCATGCTTCTGTTCCTAACTAAACCAAGAGTGGAATATCAGAGGACTGTTGATGATTTTACAATCATCTGGTCAAATGTTATGGAATTGGGCACATACTGATAAAGGCTGTAGGCCACATTACGCTGAACATTTGTGATAATCACAGCGATGCAAACTTGTCACCTTTTACCATATTGAATTCAAAGTAGGTGTTTACTGTAGGCTAGTCAGAATCTGCTGTGGTTTTCACACGTTTTTGTAGTTCTACCTACACACTCACAGATCTTCCTATTATAGCAAGACAAAAAGAAAGCATAAACGATGTAAATAAGATATGCATTGTGTAGTTAGTTATTGATGATATCAGGAGTTTTCACCTGAGCAAGCTCGGTCAGTTACGCTCAGTGTCTCTTACATACATTTACAGTTTGAAGAAAAGTTCACGAGGACCGTCCAGGTATGCTGTTTCAGGGATGACTAACAAGAGTGTAAAACGACGTGAGTGAATCCAGCAATGATCCGCGACTGACAGGGAACTGTAGCGATAGACGTAACAAACCATGTCAGAACAGAGCTGTGCTTTAAGTGATGCAGACTAAATTCATTACAAACGAAGTCTGTGTTGCCTTTAGCAGCGTCTACAGGTCAAGATAACTCACAGCTCTCCTTTTGTGTCCTTTCTCGGCAGGGGTTTAAAGAATGTAGTTTTAAAAATTAAATCTAAAGAAATGACAAAATATTTAATGCATTATTTAACTATTATATCATTAATAATTAACTTAATTTGTAGTTAACTGGTTAAGTATTTAAATAATTATACATACTTGGCTGTTGGTGTCTGGGCTCATTTATTTATTTTTAAATCACATGAGACTTTGTGACTTCCTGCACTTGCTATACTTCATAGTCATTTTATAATAAATCCAAAAGCTAGACGTGAGAGAACTAGAGACTGATCCTCTGCTGCCATCTACTGGATATAATGCCAATTTCATCTCATGGTCATTTTTAAGTCTTTCTTTTTGTTTCCACCAATGTTCTGCCAACGAATGCCAAATTATCCAGACTGTAAAATCAGGGTAAAAATGGTGTAGTGTAATCTTTAGAGTGTGTTCTGATGTCATGTTCTGCTCACCTGCTGGTTACCTTCAGTCCATGCAGTTTGACATTTTGGGTAAAGCTTTTTGGCACTCAATACCATTGCCATGTAATGCATCAACAAATCAGGCCAAGGATGTAAATCCTGAAGTGGTGAAGTATCTTTGCAGCATGTTGACGTGCTCTATCTGGACAAAAGGACACCTGACCATTACATCAGCAGGGATTGTAATAATGTTGCATTCTAAATAGATAAACCTAAGATTTTGGAGTGTTTCTGTGGGAATTCATGCCCATTTATCCAGTAGAGCATGTGTGAGGTCAGAGAAGGCCTGGTTCACAGTCTCCATTAGAGTTCATCCCCAAGTTGTTGGATGTGGATGAGGTCTGTAGGACAGTCGAGTTCTTCCACACCAGACCAACCAATCCAATGTCTTTATGAACTTAAGTGCACTGAGGCTTGTTCATGCTGGAGTAGAGAAGGCTGTTCCCCCATGGTAACGTTCTCTTGGTGTCCATCAGACCCAGAGGCAGTGGATGTTGGAGCTCTTCAGCTCTGGAATCAGCAGAGCCATTGTTTTCCCAGATGCATGACTGGTGCTTGATCCTACACTCATGTCAGGGGTTCTCACAGAAACACCTGAAAAGATGTGTCTCAACACGTATGTCCATATAGTGTATTTGTGTGACATGTCCTGATGGTGGATCTGTGTTCAGAGGTTCTGCCGCTGGTGGAGTTCTATCTGGAGGAGGATATCTCAGACGAGGAGGCCGTGTCTCTCATCGACCTGGAAGTGCCTCGTGTGCAGACGAACAGCAGCTGGCAGGAGATGAGCAGCGGCGGTAATATCTTCACATTCACATTCACAGTGCTTTACCATTCATACGCAGAGGTCGAGAGCCAGAGGAAGTGGTGTGCAGATCGTAGACTAATTCTGATACAAGCTGATCAGTTTGTTCTGTTTGAAGACATGTGACCATTCTGACTTGACTGACAGATAGTTAGAGGAAAGCAAGTCCAGTCAATGTCCAACATGCCATTCACAATGAACTACACTTTAATAATTTCATGTGAATCTAAATAATGGTCTTTAAAGGAGTTCAGAAACATCACACAAAGCCTTTTCTGGAAAACCCTGTCGTCTAGATCGAGCCACATTCAAACATGTGATGTCATATGTTAGTGAAAGTGTGTATTTGTTTAGAGATCTACAAGCTAATAATCAGAGGGGTGGGTCTCTGGGCTCAGAGCATACAGCGTGCTTAACTGTGTGTGTGTGTGTGTGTGTGTCAGAAGCCCAGTGTCTGCGGGTGGATGATGGGATTGAAGACCCAGAGGACGACCCCTTCACAGCCAAACTCAGCTTTGAGGTGAGAGGGTTCAGCATCTGTGTGCGTGCGTGTGTGTGTGTGTGTGTGTGTGTGTGAGTGTGAGTGTGAGTGTGAGTGAGTGTGTTGTGAGTGGTTGTTGTGTGTGTGAGAGCAGTGGTTCCTCAGGGAGATGTGTGTTGTGAGTGTGTGAGTCAAGTCAAGTCACCTTTATTTATATAGCGCTTTAAACAAAATACACTGCGTCAAAGCACTGAACAACATTCATTAGGAAAACAGTGTGTCAATAATGCAAAGTGATAGTTAAAGACAGTTCATCATTGAATTCAGTGATGTCATCTCTGTTCAGTTAAATAGTGTCTGTGCATTTATATGCAATCAAGTCAACGATATCGCTGTAGATGAAGTGACCCCAACTAAGCAAGCCAGAGGCGACAGCGGCAAGGAACCGAAACTCCATCAGTGACAGAATGGAGAAAAAAACCTTTGGAGAAACCAGGCTCAGTTGGGGGTCAGTTCTCCTCTGACCAGACGAAACCAGTAGTTCAATTCCAGACTGCAGCAAAGTCAGTGTCTGCCTCCTGAACAATGTTAGGTAGGTTATTCCAGAGTTTAGGCGCCAAATAGGAAAAGGATCTGCCGCCCGCAGTTGATTTTGATATTCTAGGTATTATCAAATTGCCTGAGTTTTGAGAACGTAGCGGACGTAGAGGATTATAATGTAAAAGGAGCTCATTCAAATACTGAGGTGCTAAACCATTCAGGGCACTATAAGTAATAAGCAATATTTTAAAATCTATACGATGTTTGATAGGGAGCCAGTGCAGTGTGGACAGGACCGGGCTAATATGGTCATACTTCCTGGTTCTAGTAAGAACTCTTGCTGCTGCATTTTGGACTAGCTGTAGTTTGTTTACTAAGCGTGCAGAACAACCACCCAATAAAGCATTACAGTAGTCTAACCTTGAGCTCATAAATGCATGGATTAACATTTCTGCATTTGACATTGAGAGCATAGGCCGTAATTTAGATATATTTTTCAGATGGACAAATGCAGTTTTACAAATGCTAGAAACGTGGCTTTCTAAGGAAAGATTGCGATCAAGTAGCACACCTAGGTTCCTAACAGATGACGAAGAATTGACACAGCATCCATCAAATCTTAGACAGTGTTCTAGGTTATTACAAGCAGAGTTTTTAGGTCCTATAATTAACACCTCTGTTTTTTCTGAATTTAGCAGTAAGAAATTACTCGTCTTCCAGTTTTTTATATCGACTATGCATTCCATTAGTTTTTCAAATTGGTGTGTTTCACTGGGCCATGAAGAAATATAGAGCTGAGTATCATCAGCATAACAGTGAAAGCTAACACCATGTTTCCTGATGATATCTCCCAAGGGTAACATATAAAGCGTGAAGAGTAGCGGCCCTAGTACTGAGCCTTGAGGTACTCCATACTGCACTTGTGATCGATATGATACATCTTCATTCACTGCTACGAACTGATGACAGTCATATAAGTATGATTTAAACCATGCTAATGCACTTCCATTGATGCCAACAAAGTGTTCAAGTCTATGCAAAAGAATGCTGTGGTCAATTGTATCAAACGCAGCACTAAGATCCAATAAAACTAATAGAGAGATACACCCACGATCAGATGATAAGAGCAGATCATTTGTAACTCTAAGGAGAGCAGTTTCAGTACTATGATACGGTCTAAATCCTGACTGGAAATCCTCACATATACCATTTTTTCTAAGAAGGAATATAATTGTGAGGATACCACCTTTAGTGAAACAGAAAAGTGGACAGAAAAGGGAGATTCGAGATTGGTCTATAATTAACTAGTTCTTTGGGGTCAAGTTGTGGTTTTTTGATGAGAGGCTTAATAACAGCCAGTTTGAAGGTTTTGGGGACATATCGTAATGACAATGAGGAATTAATAATAGTCAAAAGAGGACCTATGACTTCTGGAAGCACCTCTTTTAGGAGCTTAGATGGTATAGGGTCTAACATACATGTTGTTGGTTTAGATGATTTAACAAGTTTATACAATTCTTCCTCTCCTATAGTAGAGAATGACTGGAACTGTTCCTCAGGGGGTCTATAGTGCACTGTCTGATGTGATACTGTAGCTGACGGCTGAATGGTTGCAATTTCATCTCTAATAGTATTGATTTTAGAAGTAAAGTAGTTCATAAAGTCATTACTGTTGTGGTGTTGGGAAATGTCAACACTTGTTGAGGCTTTATTTTTTGTTAATTTAGCCGCTGTATTGAATAAATACCTGGGGTTATGTTTGTTTTCTTCTAAAAGAGAAGAAAATTGATCTGATCTAGCAGTTTTTAATGCTTTTATGTAGGATAGGTTACTTTCCCGCCAAGCAATACGAAATACCTCTAGTTTTGTGAGAGTAGCAGTAGTTCCTCAGGGAGATGTGTGTGTGTGTGTGTGTGTGTGTGTGTGTGTGTGTGTGTGTGTGTTGTGAGAGCAGTAGTCTTCAGGGTGTGTGTGTGTGTGTGTGTGTGTGTGTGTGTGTGTGTGTGAGAGAGAGAGCAGTAGATCCTCAGGGAGATGTGTGAGTGTGTTGTGCTGGTGTTTACAGCAGGGTGGACGAGCGTTCGTGCCGGTGTTGGTGAATCGTGGCGTGCTGAGGTCCATGTCCAGACGAGATGTTCTGATCAAGCGCTGGCCCAGACCTCTCAGCTGGCAGTACTACCGCTCTCTGCTGCCAGACGTCAGCATCACCATGTGCCCCTCCTGCTTCCAGGTACACACACACACACTCACACACACACTCTCTCTGCTGGGGCTTGACAGTATTGTCTGGTGCTTTCACAGATGTTTCACAGTGAGGACTACGAGCTGCTGGTTCTTCAGCACAACTGCTGTCCGTACTGCCGCAGACCCATCGACGAGCCCAGCTAGCACAGCAGTGTGCGTGGATTAGCCTCCAGACCATCACCTCACCTGTGTGTGATCATGATTGAGCGGCTAGAAACACGTCAGTAAATGCCAGCTCAGCACAGTCTCTGATAGGATCAGCCGGATCAGCCGGCCAAGCTGATTACAGCGTTTGTACATGTGAGGACATACAAACGCCGGATTTCACACACACACACACACACGCACACACACACACACACACACAAACAGAGCTCTGTTCACTTCAACATGTTTGCTTGGATTCTGACCATTTAAATAAAGAATAAAATGAATGTCTCTAATATGTATTGTAATGTTTTCCTATTGTCAGAGCTTAATTTTTGCATTGATTGCTTCCTGTAGAATGTGTTTAACCCATCCAAAGTGCACACTCACACACGCACACACACACACACACACACGGAGCAGTGCTGTGGTATGCTGCGGCGTCCGTGGAGCAGTTGGGGGTTCGATGCCTTGCTCAAGGACACATCAGTCATGGTATTGCTGGCCCGAGACTCGAACCCACCCCAAGGGCTAGGAGTCAAACTCTTTAATCACTAGGCCACGACTTCAGAATATATTTTAGTGAGAACAATGCTCTATGATGTGCACTCACTGATTTTATGGTGGACACCAATTCAGAGGAGCAGTCAATCGTCCGGTTTGAAGAGGTCCAGTGATAATAACTTTCAACCACAGCTGTGTGAAGGCGACCACAACAGTATGAAAAATGCCACTGTATTTGAAGGAGACAACATGAAGGAAATAATTAGCATGTTTTCTTTTTAAAATAGGCTACTTTGTCAGTGACACGCCAAGTCAGACAATTCTATTTACACTGCAATAAATATAGGCTAAATATTACTAAAAGATGTCCACCTTAACAGCAAAACTGCTGAAATTAAATTTGATTTGAATTGTTTAAAACAATTGAAATACTATTGAGAAGAATGAGATCAACTCTATTCTAAAATACTTATCTGAGAACTGTTTAAACAGTTGTTTTTATGGATTTTATTTGTATATATTTATGCTAAATCATAATAAGGATACTGGATGATTTTTAGCAATAATAATAGTGTATGGCACAAATGGCATTTATAGTCCGTATCTTATATTTTCTTAACCTTCTGGATTATTAGGCTTCTCTGACCCCAATCTGCCTGTAACTCCATTCCTCCAAATTGCAGCACCTCACTGTAATCTCTCATCTACTCTTAATCTGAGCACATGGGGGGCATATAAGAGAGGCGCTCGCGTCCCGCAGAGCAGATCTCACTCTCAGTCACTTTCTACTGAGGAGAAGGTCCACTCGAGCAAGCATGAATGGAACGGAAGGTCCAAACTTCTACGTGCCCATGTCCAACAAGACGGGTGTGGTGCGGAGCCCGTTTGAGGAGCCGCAGTACTATCTGGCAGAGCCGTGGAAGTACTCGCTCCTGGCGGCGTACATGCTCTTCCTCATCATCACTTCGTTCCCCGTCAACTCCCTCACGCTCTACGTCACCGTGCAGCACAAGAAGCTGCGCACGCCGCTCAACTACATCCTGCTCAATCTGGCCGTGGCCGACCTGTTCATGGTGGTGGGTGGCTTCACCGTCACCCTCTACACCGCCCTGCACGGGTACTTCGTCCTGGGGGTCACCGGCTGCAACATCGAAGGCTTCTTCGCCACGCTGGGAGGTGAGTGCTTCATCTCTGCAGACAAACACTGCTCATCTGTGAACCCTGAGACAGTCACCAGACAACAGCCACAAGCAGCGTGAGATGAATACTGATGATGTCAGGATCACATTTCACTCCTAAACATTTCATCTATTTTGTTGCATTGTCTTCAAGACAATTTTGTTTCACATTTTTCATACAGATCTTAATGTTTTATCTTTATTTAAATTTTGTTATATTCTCATAACTATTATAGGTGTTTTAATGTATTAGTCAAAAGTACAGTAACAGATTTTAAGTAAGATTTTTTAGTTACATTCCCTAAAATGTTAAATATGTATATTTAGTATTGTCAAGACCATTGGCCACATTTCACTTTCAAGTCTTGTTATACTACAAAGAAAAAACTGATTATACATCTAGGCAGTAATTGCTGTGCTGATTTTAAAGTCATTGTGAGCGCTAGTATAAGAGGACGCCGGTACACCTCTTCGCTGAGGGACACCTATACAGGCAAGCCTCACGCAATGGGACGCGGTGTCCAGGGAACCATGAACCTGAGACGTTCCCTTTCTAGAGGAACTCTGCTTCTGAGGAGACGCTTTGGGGAACAAGTGACCATTACGTCATGCTGAGACGGGTTACACACACTCAAATAAGGACTCAACCGTCTAAACAAGGAGCCACTCACACCTGATGTCACTGTGTAGTCCTGGCGAGAAAGGCCCAATATGCCCCAACATCTGGGGGGAGGAAGCTGATCAAATACGAGGAGGGACACCATCTTACTTGGTGACATCTTTAAATTGTGCATGACTAGGAATGTTTTAACATTAATTTTAGCATTAATGTTAAAAGATTCATACCTGTCTCTTTCAGTCATATAGTCTTCTGAATACACAGAGTGCATTCAGCCCCCTCCAGACCTCAATGTGCTACTCCTTACCCAAGTTTTGTGTGTCCTCCTCGGGGGCCAGTGTTGATGATACAGAGGCACACACTTCCTGAAACGCTGGGCTGGCTGTTAAGACCAACACATTGATAATGAACACTGCAGACATCCTCTTATACTGCACCAGTAGTGATGTCACCGAATGTCATCGTCCAATGGCATTGTAGCGTTGAAGCACAAGCTTCAGACACTGGTCACACTGGAAGAATTCCCCATAGCATCTTCTCAGTGTGAGTTTCACTTGAAAAAGAGAGCTGATGCTGTTGCCTGGTTTCTCCCAAGGTTTCTTACTCCACTATCCAACATAACATGGATTGGGTTCTTTTTTTTTTGCCAGTTTCACTTTTGTTTTGAACGCTAGGTAACTACAGATAGAGTATTAAGGCATTCAATCAAGTTCTCTGTTTGGGTTTGAGCAATATGAACACGTCTTACACCACAGGTCATCAACCCTGCTCCCCGGGACCCACCGTTTATTTCCAGCCGGACTCAGAACACCTGCTTGATCCTGAAAGGCTTGAGTAGCTGGTCCAGGTGTGTTTGATTAGTGATGGAGCTGAACTCTCTCGGTCCCCAGGAGCAGGATTGAACACCTCTGTCTTATACCATCATTTGTGTCGTTTTATATAATGACAGTGATAGACATCAGTTTAGAGTAATTCTGCTTTCCGACTGCAGCAGGTTTATCAGGACAAGAAAACCCTGAAACCAGAGCCACTGAGGATTCTGAGATAAACTATCCTCTCTCTCATCTCTAGCGAGGACTATGAGGAGACTAAGTTCTGAGCTGAAGTGATCGATGGCTTCTCTGTGTTTGTCAGGGGAGATCGCGCTGTGGTCTCTGGTGGTCTTGGCTGTCGAGCGTTATATTGTGGTGTGTAAGCCAATGACAACGTTTCGTTTCGGAGAGAAGCACGCCATCGTGGGAGTGGGCTTCACCTGGGTCATGGCCCTCACCTGCTGCATGCCGCCCCTGCTGGGCTGGTCCAGGTACTCCATCACAGTCTCCAGCAAAACACACAGCTTTATCCACTCAGTCAACTGAATAACCCCAACAGTGAAGCGTGAAGCTGGGACAGTGAGCTCACAAGCATCCTGATGTCTGACTGGAGGGTTGGGGTCATGTGACTGTGTGCAGGTATATTCCAGAGGGAATGCAGTGCTCCTGTGGGATAGATTACTACACCCCCAAACCTGAGATCAACAACACCTCGTTTGTCATCTACATGTTCATCCTGCACTTCTCCATCCCTCTGCTCATCATCTTCTTCTGCTACAGTCGCCTTCTCTGCACTGTCCGTGCGGTAAGGCACACACACACACACACGCACACGCACACACACACAGTTGCCACAAACTACTATTGTTTATCAGCATCCAGGACCACAAACACCACACAGGTCATAGTTTTCTGTCGTTTGTTCCCTGTGGTCAGGCCGCTGCCCAGCAGCAGGAGTCAGAGACGACCCAGAGGGCCGAACGGGAAGTGACACGTATGGTGGTTGTCATGGTGGTCTCGTTCTTAGTGTGCTGGGTGCCGTATGCCAGCGTGGCCTGGTACATCTTTGCTAATCAGGGGGCGGAGTTTGGTCCTATAGTGATGACGATACCTGCTTTCTTTGCTAAGAGTGCAGCGCTTTACAACCCTGTCATCTACATCATACTCAACAGACAGGTGAGACCGCTCGAAATCATGTACTACGTACTAATATACTACTACAGCATTACGTAAATGTAAAAACTGTTCTGAAGAAAAACAAAGCAGAACTATTCGAGCAACACACAGAAGTGCTCTTTCGTTCCTTCCTGAATGAATCAGTGTTTTTACTTCACTCATGCAGGAAGTCACATGACTACATCAGCGTCAAATACTGCTCAGATCAAATTCCAGCTGCATCAACTATTGTTACATCTGTTTTAAAACAGTATGGAGGAGCTCAAACATCTCCAATGGTTAGACCGCTGTGCATTATGAACGACACTGTAATTTGGTGGATGGCACTGTGGTGTCTGCTCTTCTTCTTCAATCTACATACCCCTCAGTTTCAGCATACTAACAGTAACAGACTTAACTGTTATAGTTTGTTGTGAAAAGTTACAGCTGTGGATGTCACAAGTTGTGGCTCTCAACACTTTTATTGCATGTTCTTACCAAATGATCAAATGTCATCACATCTAATAAGCTTGCAGGCTAATGGCTAATACACCGAACAGAGTAGCTATAACATGCAGCTGAAGTCTGAGTATGTATAAAAACCACAAGCTCTGCCCACGTCAGGCACTGAACCAAACTCTACCTCATGATGAGTGACTTGTGAAAGTTTGTTTGCCATAATCCTGGATGTGTTTGCATTGGTCCAGTTCAGGAACTGCATGCTCACTACGGTCTGCTGTGGAAAGAACCCGTTTGGTGAGGAGGAGACCAGCATGACGGCCTCCAGTAAGACTCAGTCCTCGGTGGTCTCGTCCAGTCAGGTGGCTCCCGCCTGACCGACAGCTGGACAAATCCACCCAGCAGCCTCCTACAGGCCAAATACATCACTCCACATCATCCAGTCTGCAACTACATCTACTACTTCACTTTTTCTGCCCTTGAATCTTACACATTTTGTAAAAACTGACCAATCAGATCTCTATAATACTGCAGCATGTGATTGTGTTAAATACTTGTAACGTGTTTAGTAACTTGATGGCATTCCTATGTATTTATCTCAACATCTGTTCCATTAGTTCTGCCTGATAATGCCGGATAATTATGATCCGTTATGATTTTGACCTTTTAACCTTATGTTCTGAGTCCATGTGATGTTTCTTCAGAGTTTGATGTTGACCAGGCATGAGACTGAGTGCTGGAGGCAGAAGAGACCTCAGGAGATTAAGCACACACCCAGCCAAACAGCTCTCTAAATGTTTAGATGTCAGTGTCGTCTGTGGAAGAATTATGATTAAAGATGTAAATGTGTAAAGACATGAATTTGCCTGCAAATTATAGAGGCAAAGCAGAAATAAAAGTTCATGTAAAAACAAAAATGCTTACTAAAAGACGACAAAGAAAACTGGCAATGCTACACAATGTTTTAGTAAAGTTTGTCATTATTGATAAAATGTCCCTTTCTCCAAAAAAATTAATAATTTCCAGCAGAATATCTACAAAAATGATGCACACACTTTGGTTTGGACCCATTCAAGAAAGACCCAAGACCTTCAAATAATAATAATTAATACAAATGCAACAGTCTCATTGAAGTCTATTATATGTGTTCATAGTAACTTGTAGTCCAAGGCATCGTGGATTTAAAATGGACTGCCGCTGAACAGCACAGGCACAAATATCCCATCGGAGAAACGTTATTCACACAACACCGTGAAATCATCATACAGCTATACATATTGCTATGGAGAAGGTCTTGTATAATCCAGTGCATAAGTGGCTCTCCCCAAGCGTGGGGTCAGTGCGTCACATGACCACAGGGCCTCAGGACCCTGGAGTCCACAATTAATTAACAAACTCCTAGTTCAAGGTCAATAGTTGAATACTATAGCAAAAGAAAATCAACAAAATCATCACTGCAAGAACAAGCAGTGAAACGGGTGTTTCGCCCTCACTTCTTGATTAGCCACATGGGTTCAGTAAATGTGGGACAGTTTTGATCAGATATGGACATCAGGGCTTCAGTCCTTTGAGGCGGCGGTCAGGGGGATGAATGTGGGCTCAGGCCTCACTGCAGCACTCATAGATGTTGTCTTCCACCAGCGCAATGACCTGCTCGAACTTGTGCTGCAGCTGAGTGCGTCGAGCCGTCGGGCTGGAGTCCAGCGCGCTCACCACCTGAGACACACACACACACACACACACATCAATATATACTTACAGTTTATTCAAAATCTTCTTTTAAAGGTATTCTGACATCAGTTAAATGACAAAACAGATCACAAAGCCATTTCAATCCGTGTATGTGCTTTAAAATACAGCAGCTAAAACATTCAGATCTCAAGTACAGGGTTGCCATGATCTTCTTGCCAAGTAGACGTTATCCTGGATCAACATTATTATCCAAAAATATAGATTTAGCCCGATCCTAACCCCTAACCCTACCCATAATTTATTCCTAAAATCAGTGGGAAATAATAGCTGATTAACAAGGGTATTTCCTGAAAAGTTATATCTCAATTCTGATTTTTAATTCCAGGAACGTGTTGTACTTGGTGAAATCACGCTTACCCGAGTACAGACTCAAGTCCGAGACCATATTTTATATTGGTTGAGACTGGTTGAGACAAACAAAAATCAATGCACATTGTATATAAGAAACAGTTTGATTTCATGGCCAGGCTAATTCATGTAGCAGGCTGGGTTTGGGGTGTGGCTTCTGTAGAATGTTGAGTTTGGGGTGTGGCTACTATAGCAGGTAGAGTTTGGGGTGTGGCTACTCCAGCAGGCTGGGTTTGGGGTGTGGCTACTCCAGCAGGCTGGGTTTGGGGTGTGGCTTCTGTAGAATGTTGAGTTTGGGGTGTAGCTACTGTAGCAGGCTGAGTTTGGGGTGGGGCTTCTGTAGAACGTTAAGATTGGGGTGTAGCTACTGTAGCAGGTAGAGTTTGGGGTCTGGCTACTATAGCAGGTAGAGTTTGGGGTGTGGCTACTCCAGCAGGCTGAGTTTGAGGTGGGGCTTCTCTAGAATGTTAAGATTGGGGTGAAGCTACTCCAGCAGGCTGAATTTGGGGTGTGGCTGCTGTAGTAGACTGAGTTTGGGGTGTGGCTAATACAGTAGGCAGGTTTTTGTGTGTGGCTTCTTAGGGGTGTTGAGTTTGGGGTGTGGCTGCTGAAGCAGAATAACTTTGGGATGTGTTTACTTTAGCAGGCTGAGTTTGGTGTGTGGCTGCTGTAATAGACTGAGTTTGGGGTGTATCTACTAAAGCAGGCTGAGTTTGGGGCGTGGTTACTGTAGAATGTTGAGTTTGGGGTGTAGCTGCTGTAGTAAACTGAGTTTGAGGTGTGGCTGCTGTAGCAGCCTGAGATTGGGGTGTGGCTGCTGTAGTAAACTGAGTTCGGGGCGTGGTTACTGTAGCAGTCTGAGTTTGGGGTGTGGCTTTTGTAGCAGACTGAGTTTGGGGTGTAGCTGCTGTAATAAACTGAGTTTGGGGTGTGGCTACTGTAGCAGACTAGTTTGGTGTGTGGCTACTGTATTAGACTGAGTTTGGGGTGTGGCTACTGTAGCAGACTGAGTTTGGGGTGTGGCTACTGTATTAGACTGAGTTTGGGGTGTGGCTGCTGTAGTAAACTGAGTTTGGGGTGTGGCTACTGTAGCAGACTGAGTTTGGGGTGTGGCTACTGTATTAGACTGAGTTTGGGGTGTGGCTACTGTAGCAGACTGAGTTTGGGGTGTGGCTACTGTATTAGACTGAGTTTGGGGTGTGGCTGCTGTAGTAAACTGAGTTTGGGGTGTGGCTACTGTAGCAGACTGAGTTTGGGGTGTGGCTGCTGTAGTAAACTGAGTTTGGGGTGTGGCTCTGTATTAGACTGAGTTTGGGGTGTGGCTGCTGTAGTAAACTGAGTTTGGGGTGTGGCTACTGTAATAAACTGAGTTTGGGGTGTGGCTACTGTATTAGACTGAGTTTGGGGTGTGGCTGCTGTAGTAAACTGAGTTTGGGGTGTAGCTGCTGTAATAAACTGAGTTTGGGGTGTGGCTACTGTATTAGACTGAGTTTGGGGTGTGGCTGCTGTAGTAAACTGAGTTTGGGGTGTGGCTACTGTAGCAGACTGAGTTTGGGGTGTGGCTACTGTATTAGACTGAGTTTGGGGTGTGGCTACTGTAGCAGACTGAGTTTGGGGTGTGGCTACTGTATTAGACTGAGTTTGGGGTGTGGCTGCTGTAGTAAACTGAGTTTGGGGTGTGGCTACTGTAGCAGACTAGTTTGGGGTGTGGCTGCTGTATTAGACTGAGTTTGGGGTGTGGCTACTGTATTAGACTGAGTTTGGGGTGTGGCTACTGTAGTAGACTGAGTTTGGGGTGTGGCTACTGTAGCAGACTGAGTTTGGGGTGTGGCTACTTTATTAGACTGAGTTTGGGGTGTGGTTGCTGTATTAGACTGAGTTTGGGGTGTGGCTACTGTAGCAGACTAGTTTGGGGTGTGGCTGCTGTATTAGACTGATTTGGGTTGTGGCTACTGTATTAGACTGAGTTTGGGGTGTAGCTACTGTAGCAGACTGAGTTTGGGGTGTAGCTACTGTAGCAGACTAGTTTGGGGTGTGGCTGCTGTATTAGACTGAGTTTGGGGTGTGGCTACTGTAGCAAACTGAGTTTGGGGTGTAGCTACTGTAGCAGACTAGTTTGGGGTGTGGCTGCTGTATTAGACTGAGTTTGGGGTGTGGCTACTGTAGCAGACTGAGTTTGGGGTGTAGCTACTGTAGCAGACTAGTTTGGTGTGTGGCTACTGTATTAGACTGAGTTTGGGGTGTGGCTTCTGTAGCAGATTTAATTTCATTCATTTGGTGCACAGAAGTAAAAGTCAAAATTCAAACACTTGCCACGCTGAGACACACTGGCACCAGCAGTGCATTTACAAAATGGAGGAATTTAATGGATCGTTTGGGATTCAATCGGGATGACAAACTTGCAGAGGATCTTCTCAACAGCCAAGCTAAACTCCAGCTTAATCAATATGTTAGCTTTTTACTGTCAAGTCCCACATAAAATATATTTTAATTTAGGGTGACCATATGAGCCATTTTCCCAGGATGCGTCCTTGCCAGGTTTTCTATATTGCCTAAAACATCCAAAGTAGTTTGACCAATAACATGCAGGTATGTTACATAATCAACCAATCATGGCGTGTGAGAAGGTGAGATCTGCAGAGAACGTTCAAGGCAATGCAAATACACGTACATGTTGTTTTTTTTTTTTGGTTCATTCAACTTGAAGCGTCGCTGCGCACCGATCATTGTATGACACCAAAGTACCAAGAGAGTTATTTGTAGAGCTGTAGTCAAGTCCAGCTTTGTCGAGTCCAAGTCAAGTCCAAGTCCAGAACTAGTCGAGACCGAGTCAAGACCGAGTCCAAAGAGGTTCGGGTCCAAGTCAAGTCCAAGTCCAAAAGTTTCGAGTCCAAATGTGAGAAAAAAGGGTCCTCTTCAAGACCACATACTTAACTACTGATAATGTTTGTGATGCGAGAGACAGCATATCTCCTATTCTAAGAAAATTAATTTACATTATTATTTGTAATGATCAAAAAGCATGTGCAAAGTAACAACTCTGTAGGACAAGGGTCTCCAAACTACATCCTGGATGGCCAATGTCCTAAAAAGCTTAGCTCCAACTTGCCTTAACACACCTGGAAGATTCTAGTGTGTCTAGTAAGAGCTTGATTAGGTTCAAGTGTGTATAATTAGGGTTAAAGCTAACAGGGGTGTTACACAAGATCCCAGGCCCTATGCCCTAGGCGGTCCTGATAGGCCCCCATGCCCCCCACCCATGAAAATATCCAGGTACAATAAAATATATTTCAGATTCATACTTTTCAAGGGCCCTCTCTTCCTCTGGCCCTGGGAGCTAAACTATAAAGGACACTGGCCCTCTAGAGTTTGGAGCTGTAAGGTCAAATTATTTTTATGTAGGCCTACTTTATTTTCATTTTATTAACTTAATAATGCTGCTTTTGCTGACATTATATCTGTGGTCAAAAATGTATATGACTATGCCTAATTGGCACAGTGCACAGACACACGCAAAGCTCGGGATATGACAAATGCGCGCAGCAAGGCTAGAATGGATACATTTGGCTCTACTGGACATGCGCACATAAATACAACAAAATTTTTGTCATACTGTACGAGTGCTTGCATAGACTACTCGGCGCTGTTGGAAACAATCAACTACTCCAGCATTCATTAACCATAATGCATACAAAGTGTTTGCAAGTACGACGTAAATCTTAGAATTACAATATTGCGTGGAGCTGTTATATATATTAATGGCCTTGTTATGCCTTTATAGGGAAAGAGGGATAAAAGGACAGCATTAGGTGGAGAGGGGAGCTGATACAGCAAAATACCTCAAGACAGGAATTGAATAACTCGGGAACTGAATACTTCATATTTAAGTTTGAAATAAGTACATGCAGTGTTATCTGTTCAGACTGCAAAACTAAATGTATTTAATTTGGAAATGATTTTAAAAAATCACAGTTCTCTGACCGTCAAGAAAGAGAGAGAATCCAAACACAAGATGGCTCAAGCTTGTGTAGTTCACTGCACATTCACAATAATCAGCATTGTTTTGCACACACCCATGCAATAGCACATTAATGTCAAATGAGCCCTATTCAGAGCACAGCTGTCAGCAGAAATGAGCTCAATCAAAGCTCAAGAATGGACCGTTACATGGGCCTCCTGCTGCCAGCACGCTCACACACGCTCAGGACAGTTACACCACTGCAGGTGTGAAGACACACAGCTGGAGGAAGGACTCACCTGATTGCGATATCTCTTGGCATACTTGTAGACTTCCATTAAGGCCAGGTTAGTGTTGAACTCATTCCTGTATCTCTGCAGCAAAAACCATTCAGAAAATCCTTGTAAGTATACAAATGTATATGTTTCATATGTACTTGATATTTCTGTATTCTGGCATATTTCAAATATACAAGGCAGGTGATTAGAATGAATATTTTTTTACATATACAGCTCACATACAGTACACTCACATAAAGTGATGTATGTAAATCTCAACTATGTGATTGTTTATATCATCTCATAATGTAACTATAGACTGATCCAGCACAAATGAGCCAAATGTGACATGAAGGCATGAAGAAATTGAGACATTATAAACTTTAAGATCATGATTTTCTGTAAAGCTGCACTGAACGTCTGTGTATTGTGAAATGAACTGGAGACATGATCAGATCAGAAGTGTGCGCTCGGCTCACCCGGGACTCCTCGGCCAGGTGAGCGTTCATTTCCTGCTCGCTCAGCGGCGCCATCTCTTGAATCTGCTGGTAGTAACACTGCACTCTCTTCTTATACTCCGGGATCTCTTTGGCATACAGCAGCTTATTGGTGGGAGAATCCTGTAATAAAGAAGCAATCGATCAGATGCAGAATGTGTAGGACACTGTATGATCTACTCCACTGATTTTGTTTTGGTTCAGACTTTATTCATTCTTGCCAAATTAATAATGGTTTAAACTGGTAAGGCTGAAAATATATGTGACCTGTACTCCACATTTCTTCTCTCTACGACTGGTCTGGTTTAATGTACTTACTGTCTGGATGTGCTCACATTGATCTGTGAAATTTTTCATTCAATTTCCAGTCATTCCAACAGTAATCTGTGACTGGGAGTGCAGGTTTTGCTTATTTTCAAGTTGGTCACATGATTTTGCAGCGTTAACCCCCAGCTGGGTTTGAAAGTGACTTCTGTGTGAGCTGTGCTTCATACGTGACACTACACACTGGACCTGCTTTTGCTCAGAAAGATGACTTCACCTTCAGACATCAATGGCAGACCACTGCAGTATGAGCGAATCGGACCAAAAGACATTCCCTCACTCTCTCAAAAACACTCCTCTAAAGAGTTCACTTGACTTTTCTCTTTTGATGTCATATGAAGAGATGCTTCTGTGGGGAAAGCTGCCATTTCCATATATATACAGAAACGGGTTTATATTTTTTCAGCCATATAGACACACATAGTAATGGTTATGAAGTGTGTGTGTGTGTGTGTGTGTGTGTGTGTGTGTGTGTGTGTGTGTGTGTGTGTGTGTGTGTGTGTGTGTGTGTGTGTGTGTGTGAGTGTGTTCTTACTTTGCCCAGCTGCAGGTCAGAGAGAGAGCAGGCATCAATGAAAGCCTGAGCGATGACAGACAGACACGCGTCCATGTGATCCGTCTTATCGATATCAAACACAAACTGAGGGTTCTTCAGGATATTGACCCAGAAGCGCAGAGGCAAACTGCAGAGAGAAACGCAGAGAACATCACAGTCCTGAGCAGATCCCTGCTCCTGCTATTAGCTAGTGCTCATATCATTCTCACTGTACATCACTTGGGGCCAAACCACCTGCTACATGAACACAGGTCATCTCAGTGTGCTCAGTCAACAGCAAACCCACTGACTTCTGTAATGAGCTGTAGGGACTTGTTTCGTCCACAGGGAACTGAATGGATGGTAAAAGTGCCTCTACATGACAAGTGTTTATACAGCAATGACCTTAGTGATCAGGGAATAGCAATTAACTAGCAGTGGCAGACCAAGTTATTTCATTTCCATTAAAGATGAACTGATGGATTGTGCAAAATGCCAGTGGGAATGTGCATGAGGCGAGTAACCAGAGTTTAAAGCAGTGTATCGATACCTGTTGGTCTTCCAGATGTGTAACGTGTCGGGGTCGGTTATGCCACGCTTATCCGCCTGTTCTTCTAGAAAGTCAAAGAAGTATTTGATGGCCAGCGGTGGTTTCTCTGGAGGAATGCTGAGGATGGCTTGAAATAGATCGTCCAGGAACTTCTGAAGAGTTCCCTGTGCAGGACAAACACATTCACACAGATATTACTGCTCACATTTCACCTCAAGCATGATTCATCAGAGTTCGTTTTTATAACCTTTTCCCAGCATCTGCTGTCCCTTTAAAACATACGGTATGTTGGCGATGTCATAATCATCAGGACTCTTGCCGGATTGAGCAAACGGTGGGTCAAGTGGGGGATTGAGTTATATCCTGCAACATCTGGACAGACGAGGGACTTGCACAAGAATCTATTTGTAGACGCTGGTCAGCTCTCATCCACACTTTATTTGTCATACCCCGCCTCTTCTGCGCAGAACCCTATATTATCTGTGTCTTGCTATATTCTGCAAGCTTCTGTCTGCCATGTACTTGGCAATAAAGCTCATTCTGAGTGGAGGATACGGTGTCATTGAGTGGTCTGTGGGGACTGGAGAGGAGGCTCTGGATTGTGCTTCTCCATTTCACAATCCTCTGTTCCCATGAGCCGAGTCTTTAGGAGGTCAGTGGGCTATTCTGCACTGATGCTCATTGCTATTGCTCTGGAATCTTGTGACTCTTGAGAGTCGAGTGTTACCTTAGTGGAGAGCAGGCGTGTCAGGTAGATCTCAGGTAACACCTTCTTCCTGTGACTGTGTCTGTGGGACTTCCTGCTCTCTGTCAGCTCGTCATGTTGTAGCACCTAAAGACAAACCACAGCATCAAGATATTCAGTCAGCAAGTTTCATAAGTTATTACCAAAGTCTGCTCTCTAACGACGACAGACAACAATGCTCAGATTCAGAGAAAAGTGTGTGTGAAATCAGATCAAGCAAGATCTGACATCAGTCCGCAGCCCTTCACTCATGCATGTCTTCGTCTAGAGAGAGTGTTTGAGCAGACTTTAGGAGACTCGCGTTACTGTGAGAAGCTCAGTGAAGCTGGCTCTGAGTACTGGATTATGTGAGTGCTGAACACGACAGACGGCCTGAGCTGTCGAGATCTCTGGTTCGAGTCTGGATCATTGGTGTGTCACAGATGAGGAGCAAACACATGTGAAAACTCAAGTGTGTGAGAGACGTCCAGCACACTCACCAGATGGACATATTTCTCTGTGTCCAGATCTTTCGCTGTGAATCAACAGAAAGAAGGTCATGAAAAAGACTATCTATGATTTGTAGGATATTTGAGTTTTGTGTGCATGTACGGTACGGTGATGGTCACCTCGGCCCAGTGTGTTCTCTCTCTTGTCCTTCATGCTCATGGCCAGCGACGCTCCATCTGGGATCTGCAAGAGACAGGTCAGAGGTCATTAGGGTGAAGAGCTTCACTCTGGGTCACATCACCAGCATTCGATACGGGCCTGAATGAGTTGGTCCATGTTTACATGTCGGCTCTGTCTGAATCGGCATGAATAGTTTTTACATGTTCTGCACTAATTTGGGGGCAACTCTGGGTTTTCGGATTCTGTGCATTTCCCGTTTCCGAGAGTTCACACACACACACACACACACACACACACACACTCACCTGATAGTGGAAGACAGTGTTGAGTTTTTTTCTGCCGTCCTCCATGACAGACGTGTCGTCCAGATCCTGCAGGATTCTGCTGCTGCGGCCCACTGGGAACCACTCTGAGCGGAACAGACCAATCACAGTTAAGCATCACTCTGAGCAAAACAGACCAATCACAGTCAAGTACCACTCTGAGCAAAACAGACCAATCACAGTCAAGCACCACTCTGAGCGGAACAGACCAATCACAGTCAAGCATCACTCTGAGCGGAACAGACCAATCACAGTTAAGCATCACTCTGAGCAAAACAGACCAATCACAGTCAAGTACCACTCTGAGCAAAACAGACCAATCACAGTCAAGCATCACTCTGAGCGGAACAGACCAATCACAGTTAAGCATCACTCTGAGCAAAACAGACCAATCACAGTCAAGTACCACTCTGAGCAAAACAGACCAATCACAGTCAAGCATCACTCTGAGCGGAACAGACCAATCACAGTTAAGCATCACTCTGAGCAAAACAGACCAATCACAGTCAAGTACCACTCTGAGCAAAACAGACCAATCACAGTCAAGTACCACTCTGAGCGGAACAGACCAATCACAGTCAAGCATCACTCTGAGCGGAACAGACCAATCACAGTCAAGCACCACTCTGAGCGGAACAGACCAATCACAGTTAAGCATCACTCTGAGCAAAACAGACCAATCACAGTCAAGCACCACTCTGAGCGGAACAGACCAATCACAGTCAAGCACCACTCTGAGCGGAACAGACCAATCACAGTCAAGCATCACTCTGAGCGGAACAGACCAATCACAGTTAAAACCCTCTGGGGTTCTTCGGTCATTTATGACCCGAAATTTTTTTTTAAAAAAATGTTACAAATCGTGGCTTCATCGGAATGGTCCGAAACTTGGTGACTTTTTTGGTACTTGGTATATGAACACCCCAAAAAATTGGGGACAGGATTTTAAAAGTCTAAGTGGTCGTAAAAAAAATAGTCACACTCAGGGTCTTCGGGTCAAAAATGACCCGACATAGGAAATGAATGGGAAATTTGCAAAAATATGAAAATACTGAGTTTTTTTGTGTGTACAATCTACAAATCAGCCACGATGCAGAAAAAAAGCATACAACAGTGAAGGGGTGAATCTCTAAAACATCAAGAGTGCAAAACAGACAAAAAAATTCACACACACACACACACACACACACTTATACACACAAAAACACACACAAATGAAAGTATCATTGCAAAAGCTAATTTTGTGAAATGTGTGAAATAAAAGAAATTATTCATCAATGTAAGAAATAAAGTGCACAGCAATAAAAGCATGAGGCTGTAAGCCATCAAGGTTGCAAAATAGACACACTCACTCACACACACACACACACACACACACACACATAGGGAAATATGAGACTGGTGAAACTGTAACAGAGATATGTGAGAATATGTGAAATAAAATCAATGAATCAAATAAAGGGGAGACATTGGATCCAAAATGCAAAAGTCACACACCATGTCTCTCTCTTGAACACACACACACACACACAAACACACACACACAAGCACGTGTGCACGCACGCACGCACACACGCACAAACAGAGTAAGGTCAAAGGATGGAATTCTTCCCTAGTAACCTCCAGGCCTATTCGAACGACCCAGGCCCAGCGTGACACTTTTTTTATTTTTCTATTTTCCATTTACATGTACTGTTTGAAAATGATTATACGTTTGCTGTTATTTTTGTTTTTTGTTCATAATTGCTGTTGGCAATTTTGAAGAGTTACTGTTCATTGAATTGCAAAAATTAATTTTAATGGAAATGTTTATAATAAAAGGTAAATAAAAATATGTTATGATTTAAATAATGTAATTTTTTTTATTAAGTTAGAATTAAAACAATGGGTAACAAAATGCTTTCCATTTGTTCTCTTTCTAGTGCAATGTTCAGGTTTGACTGTATTATAAAGTAAAACTGGCACTTGAAATTACCATTTAAATCAACCAAACAAACAAAAAAAAAAAAAACTTGACAAAAATAGTCTTTGAGAATCTGTGATTATATATTAAAATCCACAACCTGAAATAAATAGGCAAATATGTGCAAAAATCACTAGAATTCACAAGCCTTTCTACAGAGAGCTGTACATTCTCTCTAGTGGTAAAAATGTGCTATTGCATGATAAAAATGCTTAATTTGTCCACCAGATGGCACCAATCTAATTTCAAAAATTGTTTTCTATAGGCCTTGGCTGTACTTTAAAATAAAATACAGCATTAATAAAAATAAAAATAAAAATACATATATATATAAATTTTCTATTATATTCAATGGGAAAAAATGGATCATAATTATTGCATAAAAATTCATTATTCATTATTATTATCATAAAATTCTCTCAAAACACAAAAAAAGAAAGAAAAAATATTATTGAACAAAAATACATTTGATTGATTTTACTGAAAAAAAGTATACCTGAATCCCGGCCTCTGGGTCATTTTTGACCCGAAGGTCCTGAGTGTGACTCATAAATGAAGAACCCCAGAGGGTTAAGCATCACTCTGAGCGGAACAGACAAATCACAGTCAAGCATCACTCTGAGCGGAACAGACCAATCAGAGTCAAGCACCACTCTGAGCGGAACAGACCAATCACAGTCAAGCACCACTCTGAGCGGAACAGACCAATCACAGTCAAGCATCACTCTGAGCGGAACAGACAAATCACAGTCAAGCATCACTCTGAGCGGAACAGACCAATCAGAGTCAAGCACCACTCTGAGCGGAACAGACCAATCACAGTCAAGCACCACTCTGAGCGGAACAGACCAATCACAGTCAAGCATCACTCTGAGCGGAACAGACCAATCACAGTCAAGCATCACTCTGAGCGGAACAGACAAATCACAGTCAAGCATCACTCTGAGCGGAACAGACCAATCACAGTCAAGCATCACTCTGAGTGGAACAGACCAATCAGAGTCAAGCATCACTCTGAGCGGAACAGACAAATCACAGTCAAGCACCACTCTGAGCGGAACAGACCAATCAGAGTCAAGCATCACTCTGAGCGGAACAGACCAATCACAGTCAAGCATCACTCTGAGCGGAACAGACCAATCACAGTCAAGCACCACTCTGAGCGGAACAGACCAATCAGAGTCAAGCATCACTCTGAGCGGAACAGACCAATCAGAGTCAAGCATCACTCTGAGCGGAACAGACCAATCACAGTTAAGCATCACTCTGAGCGGAACAGACCAATCAGAGTCAAGCATCACTCTGAGCGGAACAGACCAATCAGAGTCAAGCATCACTCTGAGCGGAACAGACCAATCAGAGTCAAGCACCACTCTGAGCGGAACAGACCAATCAGAGTCAAGCATCACTCTGAGCGGAACAGACCAATCACAGTCAAGCACCACTCTGAGCGGAACAGACCAATCACAGTCAAGCATCACTCTGAGCGGAACAGACCAGTCAGAGTCAAGCATCACTCTGAGCGGAACAGACCAATCACAGTCAAGCATCACTCTGAGCGGAACAGACCAATCACAGTCAAGCACCACTCTGAGCGGAACAGACCAATCAGAGTCAAGCACCACTCTGAGCGGAACAGACCAATCACTGTCAAGCATCACTCTGAGCGGAACAGACAAATCACAGTCAAGCATCACTCTGAGCGGAACAGACCAATCACAGTCAAGCACCACTCTGAGCGGAACAGACCAATCACAGTCAAGCACCACTCTGAGCGGAACAGACCAATCACAGTCAAGCATCACTCTGAGCGGAACAGACCAATCACAGTCAAGCACCACTCTGAGCGGAACAGACAAATCACAGTCAAGCATCACTCTGAGCGGAACAGACCAATCACAGTCAAGCACCACTCTGAGCGGAACAGACCAATCACAGTCAAGCACCACTCTGAGCAAAACAGACCAATCACAGTCAAGCACCACTCTGAGCGGAACAGACCAATCACAGTCAAGCATCACTCTGAGCGGAACAGACCAATCACAGTCAAGCACCACTCTGAGCGGAACAGACCAATCACAGTCAAGCATCACTCTGAGCGGAACATACCAATCAGAGTCAAGCACCACTCTGAGCGGAACAGACCAATCAGAGTCAAGCATCACTCTGAGCGGAACAGACAAATCACAGTCAAGCATCACTCTGAGCGGAACAGACCAATCAGAGTCAAGCATCACTCTGAGCGGAACAGACAAATCACAGTCAAGCATCACTCTGAGCGGAACATACCAATCAGAGTCAAGCATCACTCTGAGCGGAACAGACCAATCACAGTCAAGCATCACTCTGAGCGGAACATACCAATCAGAGTCAAGCATCACTCTGAGCGGAACAGACCAATCACAGTCAAGCATCACTCTGAGCGGAACAGACCAATCACAGTCAAGCACCACTCTGAGCGGAACAGACCAATCACAGTCAAGCACCACTCTGAGCGGAACAGACCAATCAGAGTCAAGCACCACTCTGAGCGGAACAGACCAATCACAGTCAAGCATCACTCTGAGCGGAACAGACCAATCACAGTCAAGCACCACTCTGAGCGGAACAGACCAATCACAGTCAAGCACCACTCTGAGCGGAACAGACCAATCAGAGTCAAGCATCACTCTGAGCGGAACAGACCAATCACAGTCAAGCACCACTCTGAGCGGAACAGACCAATCACAGTCAAGCATCACTCTGAGCGGAACAGACCAATCACAGTCAAGCACCACTCTGAGCGGAACAGACCGGAACAGACCAATCACAGTCAAGCACCACTCTGAGCGGAACAGACCAATCACAGTCAAGCACCACTCTGAGCGGAACAGACCAATCACAGTCAAGCATCACTCTGAGCGGAACAGTCCATGTTTAGACCTTACGTTAGTTACTTGCATTTACACGTTATGTTAAGTGTTTCCCGCGTGAGGTAATTTTTTTGTTGTACGTTGCCATGATGTTCACACACGCACACAACGACTACGGTATCTCAGCGTTTCACCGACACACTGTGAAATGACTGGTGACATGAGCAAGCTCTTTTCAATAAAATCCATGCAAAAGTTAATATCAGATCATTTTAGAATACAGTATAGGATGTGCCGAATATTCTTCAGTTTTATGCAAAACAGAAATATGACGAACAGAGTATCAGACCTCTGTTTAGACACAAGGTCTGTTAGGATGCATTTATGCTGGACAAGACATTTTTGAGTGGTCAAATTCAGGTTTTGGTTTTTCTCAACATGTCATGACCAGAGAATAACTGGTCAACAGGTGGCTGCCTCTCCAGTGAGTCCAGCATCAGTCATATTTACCCAGATCAACATCCTCTTCTCGAGGCCACTGCGAGAAGGGCAGGTTCTTGTAAAAGGCCTCTAGTATTTTGTCCTTGACTTGGCAGATGGTGTCCGTGTTCATCACACGCACGCTCACCGAGTCCATACCGAAGCCCTGGAAGGAGACGTGGATGTTCTGGAAGGCAGACAGAGGGCAGGAGAGGTCAGGTCACTGCTCGACCCCGTTATCTGTGTGATCAGTCATGTGTGTTGGAGCTCACCTGTGGTTTGGCTTCGATGTTCTCTCGCAGGAGCCAGTCCTCGCTGAGTGTGTAGCGTGCCTTCCCCGTGATGGCGTCGGTCGAGCCCTTGTTGATCTGCTGCTTGATGGCACACAGCAGCAGGAAGAAGGGCTCTCCGACCGTCTCCTGAGGATGCGAGAGAAAGGGCTGCTTACAAGCGCTCAGACAGTCCATGAACTGAAGCCAGCAGCTCCAGCTAAATCACACAGTCTAGTGTACTTTTGCACAAACCTTAAGGTAGCTGTACATGCAGATGGACATCCAGTTGGTGAGCATCTTCTCCACCACGGACTCGGTCCGCCGGAGCATCAGTTTGGGGTTTTTGGAGGCTGAAGCGTCGATCAGATCCACTAGCAACTCCTTCATGATGCTGGTGTAGTACTCCAGTTTACCATGGAGGGCAATGGTGAGCAGAGAGGCCAGATTGCACCTAAACATCAGTGAAAGAATGTGGAGAGATCATGAGACACATCAGTAGCTGGAAGCAGTCACACTGATGCTGATGTGGATGGAGTCAGGGAAACTCCAGCCCTACAGCTCATCAGACACACGACAATCACAGAGAAAGATCTGAGCAAATGCAGGGTGTAACTCTTGTTTCAGAACAGCCAAGATACAAAAGTCAGAGTTCACCGCACTCAATTCAGCCAGCACCATATAATCTGCACCTGCTTTTCCATTAGAAACTGATCGTGCTGTATCTGTTCAGCAGTTTCTAAGAGCAGTATTTGATATTTTTAGTGAAATTCCTGATGTTGCACATACATGACTGCATAAGGATGTGCTTTAAGTGCTTCTCATGAGATCTCAAGTGCTGAGCTGTAACCGTGCAGAGTGTACAGCCGCTACTGTAACTTTGTTCAGTGTGTACTTTATAAACCCCCATTATTTATTTTGCTATGGAACATCTACAGTGCTTTTGAGGAGCTCTGTGCATTAGTTCGACAGCTCTGCAGTTTTACTGTAGGTTACTTTGTTAGTGATAAATGTTTTTGATGTGTTCTGGGTTCGAGATCCTGCTCTTGTTCTTGCTTGTGTTTCTCTGTACTCACCTGTCTCTTACGGCAAAGTCTTTCTGCTGCTCCAGGGCATGAACAAAGGTGACCAGGAAGTGTTTGTTGTTGAGAAGAGTGGAAAACAGCGTCATTCCCTCGTCCAGGTTGGGCCGCATTCTATTAGACGACTGATGTAGAGAGAAAAGACTCATAATAGAGTATAAAGCATTCATTTTCAAATGACTAAAGGGTATGAATGTATGCATGCAGTGGGTGTTAAACATGTTCACACACTACATGATGCCCTTATGCACTCTTTCTAGAATAATGTTTGGCATCCGTAATTAGGTGATTTTTGACAAATAAATTCTTCCTCTTAAAAAACACCCCATTGTACAATTCTGAAGTTTCACAATTGCACATGAGAATCACAACAATAATTTCCCAACTGTGCAAAGCAATTCTTCAAACATTTTGAAACTGACCCATTAAAATAAGCTCAGCCAAAATCTCTGTGCTTGAGGAACAAAATTAGACTAATAAAAGAAAAACTGCTGACAGGAAACACATGAGCTTTCTCAAAAGACGGCGTATTGTGAAAAATACTCCATCACTGTTAAAGGGACAGTTCATCCAAAAATGATAATTCTGTCATAAATTACTGACCCTCATATTGTTCCATACCTGTGAGAGCTTTGTTCATGGTGAGAGTATCAGGACACGTGTGTGTTCCTCTGCACGTGTGTTCTACATCAGCATCATCACACACATGCATCCTGATACTCTCATGAACGCCCAGAGAAGACATTGTTGAACAAAGTCATTCTTTTAGTTTTCTTTGCACATAAAATGTGTTCTTGTTGTATGGAATTACATTTGGTTCAATAATAATGAACGAAACTTTATAAAACTGAACGTAACTGAACGGATAGTGAGCTTTTGATGGACAGGTGCTCTCTGACCAGGAAGCACAGACGCCACTCAGTGGCGCACATATTGGAAAGCTCTCGCGCTGATTTGTATTCCTAAATATGTAAATAATATTTGATCTTTGATCATCTCAGTCTGTAAAGAGCTCTTGTCCTTCAAGGCAGCTTGAAGTAAGCTTGTGTCATCTCATTTCCATTTCATTTAGAAAAACAGAGAAGACAGGTTTACATTTGGATAATTTGCATTTGTGAATGTGAAATTTGTTTAGGAAAAAATTTAAATTAATAACAAAACTGATATTTTCGTTTGTGGGGCCAGAGTCATAAGACCCAAATATAATGTTTTTCATATGTACTGAGAAGCCTTGTCAGATTGTCATCAATGTCAGATTTAAACCTTTGTATACACTTCTTTATAGGGTAGAACCTGTGTATGAGATTAAAATAAATTTCTTTCACTTTGTCTGTGAAAAATATTTTTTTGCGGTGGAGACCAGATTTAATCAGCGCGAGAGCTTTCCAATATGTGCGCCACTGAGTGGCATCTGTACTTCCCGGTCAGAGAGCACCTGTCCATCAAAAGCTCACTATCCAATCAGAGTAGATCACTGTTAAACCCGCCCCCACGAGAGGTTTGTGTCAAAACACCAAACGAAAAACTGGGAAACGTAAGCGAAATCTGAGGCAAGGAATTCAGAATCCACGATTAGTGAAAACAAATCTTTGAAAAACATTAACAAAGAATGAATCACATTTGTAATGGCATATTCTTGATAGTTTCTGAAAAAGTTACGTTCAGTTTTATAAAGTTTCGTTCATTATTATTGAAACAAATGTAATTCCATATCGTAGCCTCATAACATTAGGTTGATCGATCCACTGATGTCCTTACTACGTTTCTGGGCCATGTTTCAGTTCCCTTGCTGTCTATGTAGGGTCAGAAAGCTCTCATTGAATCAGAATATCTTAACTTGTGTTCTGAAGATGAAAGAAGGTCAGGGGTTCGGAACGACAGGAGGCTGAGTAATTAATGACAGAACTATCCTTTCTGGGCGAACTATCCCTATAAAGACAAATCTGCTGAATCTGCGCTTTACTGCAAACACACACAACCTCCATGAACTAAGGTATAATGAGCGGACAGGAGTGTTTCTGGACATGGACTGTAGTATGTGTGTGTCTCACCTGCCAGTCCTGCAGCAGAGGATGTGTTTCAGACAGAACTCGCGGGCCCAGAGGATCGTTCTCATATACCGGCTGGACCAGACTCCTCTCGTAGTCAGAGCACGTCTGCACACACACACACACACACACACACACAGTGAGCTCACAGTTAAAGTCTATCAGCAGAATTCCCCTAAACGCTGTCTATTGTGTCAGTGCGCTGGAGGGAGCGTTCAGGAGTTTCTTGTCTTTGTGCCCAGTATTGTGCAGACACTAAGACTGGAAAATTGCAACATTTGCGGTTTTCACTGGAGAATAATAATAGGGGAAAGAGTCCTGTATCTGCTCTGGATGTAGACTTTTAACTCTTTAATAAACTACAAATGATTTGTACGATGAACAAATACATGAGAAATATCTCTAGAAATATCACACCTGTGTCCTGTTCAGACAAATGAAGTGAAGTTTCCTCACTTAGCTTTAGTTTATCCAGGTTTTTCCCCCAGTTGCTCTGACAGTGGTCTTTAGTATGGCTGAAGGATTTCAGTGAGCTGTCATTGATGTAAGTGTGTGTAGTGATCAGACCTTGGGGAAGAAGGTGCGTGTGACGAACTGCTTGTACTCCAGGAAGGGGATTCCCTGTGTGCGGCTCAGCTCTTTAGTCAGATCCGTCATATCAGTCTGCAGCTCCGCAAAACCTGACACACACAAACACACGGCTGACCAAATCACTCACATCAACCCCAGCACAAAACATCAGAGTATGCAGAAAAAGATGAGCCTTTGTTTCATGCATGAAGTTTTCACCATTGAGGATGTGTCATGCATTCTTACAGTGATCGAGGTTTCTGTCTGAACACTGTCTGAGTGTCTCAAACTCTGATTCACTGTGTGAAGATGAACAGGTTGGTTTTTAAATGGCTTTGGACACACACACACACACACACACACACACATTCTTGAATATGTGGTTTACGGGGACTCTCCATAGGTGTTTAGTATGTTTTTAAGCCTTTCGGGTTACTGGGACACTGGAAGGGTAAACCTCATAAACCATGTTTACATTGTAGTACACATTTCATTTTACACATTTGTAGAGTTTCACACTCCATATACCAGAACACACACACACACACACACACACACACACACACACACACACACAGCAGTGGTTTGTGGTGAAAAGTCACAAGCTCATTCTGGAACTAGCGCTGTGTCTGTGCGTGTGTGTGTGTGTGTGTGTGTGTCTGTGTGTGTGTGTGTGTGTGTGTGTGTGTGTCTGTGTGTGTGTGTGTCTGTGTGTGTGTGTGTGTGTGTGTGTGTGTGCGTGTGTGTGTGTGTGTGTGTGTGTGTCTGTGTGTGTGTGTGTGTGTGTGTGTGTGTGTGTGTGTGTCTGTGTCTGTGTGTGTGTGTGTGTGTGTGGTCAGTTCTCCACTGATCTGAGAGCAGTGCGGCTCATTTGTCTCCAGTCTTCAGGACACGCGTGGAGCTGATCTCAGATCAGTGTTGTGGGGAAAGTGCTGCTGGGATAACAGGAAGTGAGACATCCTCTTATTGTTTCAACACAGGATGTTTGTGTATATTTATGGATTAAATTACCATGGAAACCAAGGATAGAAAATGAGGAAAAGTAAAGCATGATGGTGAGATGTTGCAATACAAAAATCTCAGCTCCTTGGAGTCACTTACACAACCAAACACTCTGAACGACAAGAATCAACACACACACACACACACACACACACACTTCAAACCCAAACCCATGAGTGTGTCCTGCTTGACCTGAACACGCTGTTCACCGCAGATTCACAGGGTCAAACTTCTGAATGTGAACTGAGTGTACAAACATGTGTTCAGATTAAAGTGTTCTCAGGGCAGAATCTAATATCCATAAATAAATGAGCAGTTTATTTAAAATTACTCATGTCACATCAAACCCACATGACAAAAGAAGAAAAAACTTAGACATGAAACTGTAAATGACGTCTTAAGATGTAGAGACGCCATTGGTTCTCCCGTGTCATGTGACTGATCATGTGAATGAGATGTGAGATCTGCTGTGGAGGACATGTGAATCATTATCTGTCCAGACCCTGACTGTGAAACTCAGAGGAAGACCAGATGTACAAATGAGCTCCAGAGGTGCAATCAGCAGCGTGAGGTACTTATAACACAGTGTGACGCAGAGCAATGCTCAGGGTTTGAGTCTGAGCCTCAGCTGGAGCAAGATTTGGGGCAGCCGTGGCCTAATGGTTAGAGAGTCGGACCTTTAACCTGGAGGTTGTGGGTTCACTCCCTTTCACTTCAATACCTCGACTGAGGAGAGACCCTTCGGTCAAGTCAAGTCACCTTTATTTATATTGCGCTTTAAACAAAATACATTGCGTCAAAGCAACTGAACAACATTCATTTGGAAAACAGTGTGTCAATAATGCAAAATGATAGTTAAAGGCAGTTCATCATTGAATTCAGTGATGTCATCTCTGTTCAGTTAAATAGTGTCTGTGCATTTTCATTTCCTTCAGCAAGAACTGAACCCCCTACTGCTCCCCGGACACCACAGAACAGGGTTACCCACTGCTCCGGGTGTGTGTCACTGTGTGTGTGTGTCACAGTGTGTGTGTGTGTCACTGTGTGTGTGTTACTGTGTGTGTGTGTCACGGTGTGTGTGTGTTACTGTGTGTGTGTCACTGTGTGTGTGTGTGTCACTGTGTGTGTGTTACTGTGTGTGTTTCACTGTGTGTGTGTGTGTGTGTGTGTGTCACTGTGTGTGTGTTACTGTGTGTGTGTGTCACGGTGTGTGTGTGTGTGTGTGTGTGTGTCACTGTGTGTGTGTGTGTCACTGTGTGTGTGTTACTGTGTGTGTGTCACTGTGTGTGTGTGTGTGTGTGTGTGTGTGTCACTGTGTGTGTGTTACTGTGTGTGTGTGTCACGGTGTGTGTGTGTGTGTGTGTGTGTGTGTGTGTGTGTGTGTCACTGTGTGTCACTGTGTGTGTGTGTGTGTGTGTGTCACTGTGTGTGTGTGTGTGTCACTGTGTGTGTGTTACTGTGTGTGTGTGTCACGGTGTGTGTGTGTGTGTGTGTCACTGTGTGTGTGTTACTGTGTGTGTGTGTCACGGTGTGTGTGTGTTCACTGTGTGTGTGTGTGTGTGTCACGGTGTGTGTGTGTTAACTGCTGTGTGTTTTTGTCATGGTGTGTGTGTGTCACTGTGTGTGTGTGTGTGTCTTCACTGCTGTGTGTGTGTGTCACGGTGTGTGTGCGTTAACTGCTGTGTGTTTTTGTCATGGTGTGTGTGTGTCACGGTGTGTTGTGTGTCACGGTGTGTGTGTCACGGTGTGTGTGTGTTCACTGTGTGTGTGTCACGGTGTGTGTGCGTTAACTGCTGTGTGTTTTTGTCATGGTGTGTGTGTGTGTCACGGTGTGTGTGTGTGTGTGTGTGTGTGTGTGTGTCACTGTGTGTGTGTGTCACGGTGTGTGTGTGTGTTCACTGCTGTGTGTGTGTTCACTGTGTGTGTGTGTCAAGGTGTGTGTGCGTTAACTGCTGTGTGTTTTTGTCATGGTGTGTGTGTGTCACGGTGTGTGTGTCACTGTGTGTGTGTGTGTGTGTGTGTGTCACGGTGTGTGTGTGTGTTCACTATTGTGTGTGTGTTCACTGTGTGTGTGTGTCACGTTGTGTGTGTGTTAACTGCTGTGTGTTTTTGTCATGGTGTGTGTGTGTCATGGTGTGTGTGTGTGTTCACTGCTGTGTGTTTGTTCACTGTGTGTGTGTGTCAATGTGTGTGTGCGTTAACTGCTGTGTGTTTTTGTCATGGTGTGTGTGTGTCACGGTGTGTGTGTTCACTGCTGTGTGTGTGTTCACTGTGTGTGAGTGTCACGGTGTGTGTGTGTTAACTGCTGTGTGTTTTTGTCACGGTGTGCGTGTGTGTGTTTCACGGTGTGTGTGTGTGTGTTCACTGCTGTGTGTGTGTCACGGTGTGTGTGTGTTCACTGCTATGTGTGTGTCATGGTGTGTGTGTGTCACGGTGTGTGTGTGTCACTGTGTGTGTGTGTGTCTGTGTGTCACGGTGTGTGTGTGTGTTTCACTGTTGTGTGTGTGTTCACTGTGTGTGTGTGTCACGTTGTGTGTGCATTAACTGCTGTGTGTTTTTGTCACGGTGTGCGTGTGTGTGTTTCACGGTGTGTGTGTGTGTGTTCACTGCTGTGTGTGTGTCACGGTGTGTGTGTGTTCACTGCTATGTGTGTGTCACGGTGTGTGTGTTCACTGCTGTGTGTGTGTGTGTTCACTGCTGTGTGTGTGTGTGTGTGTGTGAGAGTTTGTCACAGTGTGTGTGTATGGGTCATCGTACTCAGCCACATGTCACTGTACTTACTCAGTTATATGTAACACTGATTAATGACACACTCTGAGTGTTAGATCATCTCCTCCTGTCAGACTCACACGTGAACATAAACACACACTCATCACATGATCTTTAGGTGCTCTGCTGCGATTACAGCTACTAAAACTAACACTCCATCACTGCAGAGAGTGAGTGTGTGTGTGTAAGAGTGTGAGTGTGAGTGTGTGTCTTACCTTTGCGTATCTCATCACGGATCTGGGACTCCATCTCATCCATCTGTAACAGAGTCTTCTGCCAGTACCTCTCTGCTCTGCGGCTCTTAGTGCAATAAACCACCAGTGCTGAACACACACACACACACACAAGGGGTTATTCATGCTGGAAACACACACATACAACAAACATGACATGGATTTCAGAATGTCTCAGTGTCTAAAGCTGATGATCAAGATCTCCAACAGGATCTGAGATGATCTGAAGGTCATGCAGAAGTGGGTTAGTAACATCACAAATGTGTGTGTGTGCGTGCGTGCGTGTGTGTATGTATGTGTGTGTGTGTGTGCGTGCGTGTGTGTGTGCGCGTGTGTTTGTGTGTGAGTGTGTGTGTGTGCGTGCGTGTGTGTGTGTGTGTGCGTGTACAGAGACGTACCCACAGTGCACAGCAGCAGCAGCACACAGCACACCACGATGGAGACCACGATGGCCAGCTCACTGCCTCCACCCATCTGCACCACCGCTATCACCTTACAGAAGTGACCCACACGCACCTGAAACACACCACCCGAGGATCAGACACAACACAAGCACATGCTGGAATATCTGACTATTGAACGATTCGATTCGATTCTGACTGCTCTCTGTCTCTGCAGAGTGTGTTCACAGTTGGTCAGCGCTGATATTGTGTTTGAGCTCTGGCATCATCTGTGCTCCTCACAATTAAAATGAACGCTCATCATCACTTGTACTTCCAGTGATCAAAACACTTCATCCAGTATCCAATAACCAACTGAAATGATTTTGAAATAAAAGCAATGGTGATGTAGAAAGGACAATAGTGGTGGAAAAGAAGATTTTCAGCTAATCCATAATGAAATCTCTCCTCTGTCTTGGGCTACTTTTATGATGAGAGTGAGACGTATAGATGTGGATGGACATGATGCTCGCAGTCACTGTCCATTAAGACCTGTTAATAAACCGTGGAAATACCAGCAGAATGCAGGTCTATATATCTGGCACAGACACAGTGCAGGCGTACAGCAGTGCTCATGAGAAAGTGCTCTGAATGCTTGACTGGAGCTCAGACTCAGACTCATGTGTTTCTTCACACGTTCAGCGCTCTCTCTGCTCCATTAGCTGTGTCACGGTGTGTTAAATATAGCTGCTGCTGTTTCAGAGTCAGACCAAACAAAGAGCGGGGAATTTCAGGCATGGAAACAAGCGCGCTGATATCAGGCCGGCTCAGGGCTTCTGGTGTCTGATGATGCGGGTTCATGTTCCTGGAGTGACGTCAGGAGGAGCACACAGATGAGCAGAGTCTCCAGTGATGAACCGGAGAAGATGTGTGATTAGTGTCAGATACAGCACACTGATAAGAGTGTGTGTGTGTGTGTGTGTGTGTATGTGTGTGTGTGTGTCTGTGTGTGTGTGTCTGTGTGTGTGTGTCTGTGTGTGTGTGTGTGTGTGTGTGTGTGTCTGTGTGTGTGTGTGTGTGTGTGTGTTCTGTGTGTGTGTGTGTCTGTGTGTGTGTGTCTGTGTGTGTGTGTGTGTGCTGTGTGTGTCTGTGTGTGTGTGTGTGTGTCTGTGTGTGTCTGTGTCTGTGTGTGTGTGT
>NW_020525631.1:0-40445 GCF_003368295.1 Carassius auratus | reverse complement strand
TTAAAAACATGTTATTAAATCTGGTATTTTCATGTGCTTTCAGATGGAACAGCATTTACTACACAGAGTTCACTGACAAGATACGCACTCAAACAGATTTCACAATCGCAGAAGGATTTCTTTGATTTCAGAATCACTGTGATTATGAACGTGATTTTGCATAGCATTGTCAGTGACCTACTGCTCTGTGTAGTAAATGCCGCTCCATCTGAAAGCACGTGCTGGAGATTTATTATTAATCACAGAACCAGCTTTACTGAAGCTAGCCCTGCTATTTACTTTGTTAGCGCACAATACTAGCCTTGAGGTGAACAATTTATCAGTGCAATTTGATCCACAGAAAAAAAAACTTGTCCCTGACCAAGGATTTTCATAGTCAAATCAGAATTTTTAAATTTTGCTGATATTCGACTTATAGTCGAATCATTATTTCGGGGGCGGGGCGAAATACATTACCAAGAGGCAAGTTAGACATTTGACAGTCATAATTACATTAACACACAGGGAAAATGTGTAACAGATGCCTTGCAGATACAAAAATAATGTTTTAATTAAACGGTAGTTAAAATGAAACATAAGGGCTCGCTACCCCGATGTCCCAGCACTATTGTGTTCTACAGTCTTGCTATTAAAATGTATCAGCACTCCACCCAATGTCTTAAATACCGATCTCCCGTGGCTTGGATGTCTTGAAGATAACTGACTGTCTTCAGAAAGCTTTCATTGGCATTTTGATAAAATTTTACTATAATTCCTGATAAAGCAGCGTTTATGAGCGCGGAGCTGCTTTGTGACCAGCCGAGTGGTGAATGCTGAATGAAGTAGTATTTGATAGCAGGTTTTTAATCAATGGGATTTAACTCAATTTATTTCCTATAATAAACGCTTTTTTATTTGTACAACACAACATTAATATTACGACTTAAAAGCTATCTTCACAAAATGCTGTTTCTGAAATCATGAACATGTCTGTGTAGCTCTGAATGAACTCTTTTTGTGGACGCGTTCTTCACGCAACAATGTGTCACTGACAATATGAAGCGAAACTTAAATATATAGGGCTAGTTGGATTTATTCATGCACGTTAAAATGTTAAATTTAAAGCTGCTTTTTTACAAACATTAACATAATAGGCTGTTTATTAACTTTGGGGAAAACCGGTAGTTCTATGTGAAATCAGACATTTTGAGCACCCCATACAGCCAAAATGGCATGATCATAACACCCCGCGAATATTCGGCCTGTGAGACTGGTAGTCGATTGTGCTCCTCCTATCGAAGCATCGAATTGGCAAACAATTCGGGGGCACCTCCTAGTAATTCTTTAATCGTAATCTGAAAATGTACTTCCTCTGGAATAGCATTCTGTTTGCTGGCAAGCAAGAGATCAAAAATGTCAGGTTTTCTTTTTTTGTGAATTATGTAATGATGTTTCAAACAATGGAATAAGAAAATAAGAAATATATTAATGCTTAAGATTCTGCACTGTTTAGTTAAGTAATCAATGATTTGTGTGTTTGAAAGATTTTACTCCAATTATGCTGGAAAACATTATCATCAGGTTTAGGCCCAAACTTGTGGAGTTCATGCCGCTCTGGTGCTGCTGTCATTAAAGCAAAACAGTAACTTGCCAAATATTAAGACATTTTGTCTCTTGTGTAGTGGTCTCCTTCTTTTTGTTCCTCACTGTAACTTTTTGTCTGTAGTGGTTCATATTTGATCTTTCAGTGTTTGAACTTGCTTTCAATGGTCTTTCATTCGATGTCTTTTGTAGGCACTATTTGAGCTAGTGAAATGCAGCTTTAATGCAGAAGAGGCACTAAGAAGATATCGCTTTAATGTCAAGGTTTTCAATGGTAAGGCCTCTGTAATCGTCCTGCTTTTTCTCTCTTTGTGTTATCAAACCTTATTTAGAAGGCAGTCAAAAAAATTAAAATCCATGCAACCATTTCCAGGATGTATAGCAAGTTAATTTTATTGTAAAAAAAAATATATTGTTCCAGAAGAGCTTTGTGGCTGGAGTGAGGAGGAGTGTCGTAACTTTGAGTATGGTTACCGTGCCCATGGCAAGAACTTCAACCTCATACAGGCCAACAAGGTGAAAGCCCAAATCTGAACAAGTTTTCTCATGACATGCATTGTTTTCAAGTAGAGATTGCTGCTTATTTTTTATTTTATTTTTTTAAAAGAAATGAGAGTCCTTTAATGTGTAGGTATCTCTTATTTGCCTCACACAGGTCCGCACGCGCTCAGTTGGCGAGTGTGTAGAGTACTACTACAAGTGGAAGAAATCAGAGCGGCATGAGTATTTCACACAGCAGGCCACCAAGCTGGGTCGGAAAAAGTGCAATCTGCCATCTGGCAACATGTGAGTTTTTTATTTTTTTTTAAGAACTGCTCACCAATGAATCCTCTGCAGTGAATGGGTGCCATCAGAATGAAATTTCAAAAAACTGATAAAGCATCGCAATAATTCACAAGTAACTCCAGTCTATCAATTAATATTTTGTGAAGTGAAAAGGATGTGTTTTAACTTCTGGCTAAAATGTTATTCCATAATCCAAATAACGCTTCATCCAGTGAAAAGCTTGTAAATGGTGATTGATCAGTGCATATTGCTCTTGTGATTCAGATGTCTTAATGATTTCTTTCAAGAATGTATCATTTCACTTCACAGTACATTAATTGATGAACTGGACATGTGTGGATTATTGAGATGTTTTTATCAGATGTTTAGACTCTCATTCTGACGGCACCCATTCGCTGCAGAGAATTTCTCCAATTCTGTTCAGCTGAAAACACAAATTTATCTACAACTTGGATTGCATGAGAGTCAGAAAATCAGATTTTTTGGTTTTTTAATCTGAATTAAGTTTACAAAATGTTCAGCCTTTTTTTTCAGCTGTGACAAATGAAAAGAACCAGGACAAATTTTGTCAAACTAAAGAGTTTTTACTTTTTTAAAACAATGATCTGATGATCCTTAAATGTGTTTCTCTCAGAGAAGATGCTGGGCCAGATGGAAACACTGGTGATTTGGAAGGTGCCAATCAAGGTTTGCCAGTTAGGACTTCCATTCAACTCCAACCTCCATCGCCACCTGCAGTCATGGAGCTGGATAAACAAGGTATGCTCTACTAGTTCTTAGATATTATACACTTACTTAATTAGTTAATCGAAACCATCCATTGGTACCAAGTTTCTTAATTTTCGTCCCTCATTTATGTTCATTTAATTCCAACATAATATCATTTTTTTCTTGATTTTGGTCTGGATGGTCAATGGGTTATGATTTGTTTCATTGTTGTTTTCCATCTGCCAGCATTTTTCCCATTGTGTTTGTGTTATGTTTTGTCATCTTTAATTTGGTCATACGATCCAGAGGACAGCCTGAATTGCACAGCTCAGTTTCACGGTCGTCCACGACGGAAACGCACGCCACGCTTCCTATTAAAGCCCTGAGCTTCCTGCTCACTGACAGCCTAAAACTGACAGAAACACAGGTAAAAACAGGAAATGGATCATTCCTGTTATGCAGCACATTTTCATGCCCGTGTCATTTATGTGTCATTAATATTTAACTTAAAGTTAAGTTTGAAATCATATCAGTTAAATTGTATCATAATGTATCATATTCTCTAAAGTGTTTCAAGAAATAGTTATTTCTTTCATTTATATAATCAAAATGTTCTAAACACAACTTTTTGAGGTTTTTTAAATGTATTTGTTCCTGTGTCCTCAGTATCCTGTTATTCATGTTAAAATATTCCACCTTGTTAGATAAAATTACAGAAATGTACATATCAAAATTTCACAATATGGGTAAAAAAAACCTAACTTTTGCTATTTGTTTACATCAGTGATATATTAGTATAAATTACAGTTATTACTATTTTAGAATTTTATAACAGTTTGAAAAGTTTTTTTTATATTTTCAGTTTTCTTTTAAGTGCTTTTGCCATTTTTATTAGTTTATTTAGAATATTTCTACTTAGCTTTAATCAATTTCAGGTTCCAGATTTACCAATTTTAGTACTTTAACCAACTTCAATGTATTATAATTTTCAAGTTTTTCCATCTATACTATTTATTTCTTACCGCAGCCTTACTTCAATTAACCAAAAGTAATTTTTAATAGTTTTTGTTAACAATAACATATCAAATACTCAAAAGAAACTTTCAGGTCCCTAATTTTAGCTATTTGTTAACACCCTGTTCAGGTTGATCAATTGAACTTGATCAATGCATATTTGTTAAATCTAAGAACTGCAAAACAGGTATGACCCAAAACACTACAATAAATACACAGAGTGGAACTTCTAGAGAAGGTTCTTGCCAAAGTACAAAAGAATCTCAAACACCTTACATTTTTTCGGTTTTCCCTCAAATATTCATCCACATTTTCTTTATTCTGTTGTTCCATTGTTCCAGGTTCTGAGCGAAACAGTGGAGAGATGGAACTATATGCAGGATCTTGCTCAAGCCCACAGGGGCAGCAGTCGTTCAGCCAATTCTCGTTTCAGCCACCAGCGCTCCAGACGTCAGATGTGTCCTCCCCGTCCCCCAAGCTTTACCTCTCCTCTCTATCCTGTAGCCACTCCTTCCCTTCTCCTCAGCCAGACTCAGGGCTCCTTGGAGCAGGTTTTTCCCAGCTACGACTGGGGTCCTTTCCTGAAGATCCTGCACCTGCTTGCTCAGAGAACATTGCTCCCAGAAGGCTTCAACTTCAACACCGTCCTCGTCTGTCCCATCCAGCCCAGATTTTGGGATAATAGGTAGCCTCTTGTGCCCACCTTACTGCGTCAGCTCCGCACCCATCAAACACAGCGACTCACCCATTCCAGATCTCTCATTCACCTGGAATTTGCAGTTGTCATTTTCAGGCTACATAAGAAAAGCCTGAGTTACAGGCAGAGTTTGACCAAAAAAAATAACATTCTGTCATCATTTACTCCCCTTCATGTCATTCCAAAACCTTCTGAGGAGCACAAAAGAAGATATTTCAAAGCTGAGTTTGTCAATACAATGAACGCCAACAGGGTCCAAAACTTGCATAATCCAAAAACAAAAAAAATGCATAAATGTAGCATAAATTTAATCCAAAAGTGCACTAACTTCATCTAATTTTCAGATCTTTTTCTAATATTCCCCATTGACTTAAATATTGAAGAAAGTAGGTCGTACAGGTTTGCAACAACGTAAGGGTGAGTAAATGACGATAGAAATTAAATATCTGGTAAACAATCCTTTTAATCAAAGAATGTGTTTATAATATTTAATCTGTGTTGCCTTTTAAACTACTAAACTAGTAACTGGGTGTTTTAGGGAGCTGGTTGTCTCGGTCAAACTGCTGTTTTTAATTGACTACCTAATTTTAAGCAGCTTTGGAAATATAAGAGGGTTTACATCTCTTTGAGCTGTTTGGTCTCACTAAGACTCATTTTCAGTAACCGTTCAGTAATTTACTGCTTGTACAGTAAATTGTTCCTTTCATTGCATATAGATCTTATAAACTTTTGAAACTACTTTATTAGATCACTTATTTCTTTTTGTTAAAGGAATGATTCACCCAAAAATGAAAATGTTCTCACCCTCAGGCCATCCAAACTGCAGATGAGTTTATTTTTTACACTTTACATCACTTGCTCACCAATGGATCCTCTGCAGTGAATGGGTGCCGTCAGAATGAGAGTCCAAACAGCTGATAAAAACATCACAATAATCCACACCAAATCTAGTCCATCAGTTCACAGTGACATGAAAATCTGTATATTTGTAAGAAACAAATCATTAAGGCAATTCATCTTCTGGACAAAATTCCAGCCCATTAATCATAAAAATGCTTCTTCCAGTGAATAAGTCCAGCTACTTTTGTCCTCTCACAACAAAAACCACAGGCATATTTATTTTAACCTGTTATTTTAAATTGGACTGGAGTGGTGTGGATTACTTGTGGATTACTGTGATGTTTTTATCAGCTGTTTAGTCTCTCATTCTGACGGCACCCATTCACTGCAGAGGTGAGCAAGTGACGTAATGCTGAATTTCTCCAAATCTTAGATGACCTGAGGGTGAGCACATTTTCAGCAAAATTACATTTATGGTTGAACTATTTCTTTAAAGCATAAAATGTTTTGCTTTTAAAGAAGATATCGCGTGAACTGCTAATGCAGTCGCTTTGTCCTGTTTGTGGCGATACCCTCTAGCTTCCCGTGGTAGGTTGTCTTTGTGCAATAAAAAAAATAATACAAGTTCCTCAGGGGCTCCGATCGTTTCCCTCTCGGTCTGGTCCGTCAGTACTTCAGTACTAAGTGTTGAAGAGGGGTTTTTGTAATGGTTTATGAATATACGCTCCACATATGCTTCGCCAACAGATGTAATCCTGACGTAAGTGGCAGATTCACTGCATTAAGTTTCTCAGGTTTTGCAGCCAGTTTGGGCATCTGTTGGATTTGTGTGAAGCCACAACCTTTCAACTCCGCATACTACCCACAATCCCTCGCTACCCAGAGAAAACTGGCAACGTCAAATCTAGTGTAGTACCTCATTTGTGACTGGACTTCTGTTAGTTATGATTTGAAATCATCATCCTCATCCATATCCCTGTACGATTCAGTGTTTTTTTTTGGTCATTGTTTAGTCGGCTTTAAGTTTTGACTATAGTTTACACAAGGTTCAGAAGATACGAAAGGAGACAAACACTGCCTTTGCTTATTTCACTTTTTATATATATATATATAAAGCAATTTATGTATTACTGCTCCTGTTATTGATTTATTGTTCCTGTTATATTTTGTAAATAATAATAATAAAAAATTAGAAAACAAACTGTTGTATAGTTGAAATACACACCTTATGACAACTATCCCCAGGTTTACCTATCAGTATTCAACATGATAAATCAATTGACGCTAACATTAAAAGGTTTGAATTTTTTTTTTCTTTTTTTTTAGTCTAGTTTTTAGTCTAGTTAAGACATTTATAATATAACAAAATGTTTTTTTTTTTAAATGCTGTTACTTTCATTGCATTAAAGAATCCTAAAACAAATGTATCACAGTTTCCACTAAAGTAAGCATCACAATTGTTATTGATGATAAGATATTTCCTGAGCCATATTTTCTGGAGGAACACGTGACACTGAAGACTGGAGTAATGATGCTGAAAATTTTTGGTTTGGAAAAGGTTTGTCACAGGAGTAAGCTACATTTTAAAATCTATTCAAATAGAAAAAAGTTATTTTAACTTGCAATAATATTTCACAATATTAGTTTTATCAAATACATAAAGCCTTAGTGAAAACCTTACCAAGCCCCATATACATATATATATATATATATATATATATATCATATATATATATATAACTATTATTATTATTTTTAAATGCCTTTAATATATTCGAGTTCTCTCTTCCATTAAGTCATAGTAAACATAGTAAATCACATATTAATACTGATTGATTTCCGTGCTCAGTTTTGTAATTACATCATTAGGTGATGTAAATGTAGACTCAATGCTTAAAGCACTCCTGTAGTAGTGTATTGTGTCCACTAGAGGGCAGATTAATATACAAGAGTCAAGCAAGAACAAATAATTAAAAAAATTGTCTTTCTAATAAAAAGTAATCCGTCATTAAATCCAGTGATGTTACATCGCATTAGATAAAAACAACCAGTAGCCTGTTAATCATCAGGGATGCTTTTTTTGTACCAGGACACATGGCTGTTACCTTCATCTATGAGCATTTGGAAATTAAAAGACCCAGGGGAACCAAAACATCCCTTTTAGTATTTTTTTAACAGTCATAAAGTAACGTTTCCCCGTAACGATCTGTTAGTTGGGTGTATAGCATATAAACTACGCCTATATTGCTATTTTTCTACATTTCTTAGCTGGGTAGGCTATAGCCAACTCTATAGTTTGTGACGATGTTCTCACGTTTTAAAATAAATGGGTGTTCCCCAAACTTCAAGATTGTAAAAGCACATTATTTTGTGTCATAAGACTACATCATATTCTCAGAGAGGTGTGTTCAAGAAGTCAACTAAAAATATATTTTCAATAAATGTAAAAACAACCAGTCGCACACCAAACCATGCCCACACCAACAACATCTGTCTTTCTGTCTCCATCCATCCATCCATCCATCTATCTGTCCGTCCGTCCGTCCTTCTCTATCTATCTATCTATCTATCTATCTATCTATCTATCTATCTATCTATCTATCTATCTATCTATCTGTCTGTCTGTCTGTCTGTCTGTCTCTCTCTATCTATCTATCTATCTATCTATCTGTCTATCTGTCTGTCTGTCTGTCTGTCTGTCTGTCTCTCTCTCTCTATCTATCTGTCTGTCTGTCTGTCTGTCTGTCTCTCTCTCTCTCTCTCTATCTATCTGTCTGTCTGTCTGTCTCTCTCTCTCTCTCTATCTATCTGTCTGTCTGTCTGTATCTCTCTCTCTCTCTCTCTATCTATCTGTCTGTCTCTCTCTCTCTCTCTCTCTCTCTATCTGTCTGTCTCTCTGTCTGTATATCTATCTATCTATCTATCTGTCTATCTGTCTGTCTGTCTGTCTGTCTCTCTCTCTCTCTCTATCTATCTGTCTGTCTGTCTGTCTCTCTATCTATCTGTCTGTCTGTCGGTCTGTCTGTATCTCTCTCTCTCTCTATCTATCTGTCTGTCTGTCTGTCTCTCTCTCTCTCTCTCTATCTGTCTGTCTCTCTGTCTGTATATCTATCTATCTATCTATCTATCTATCTATCTATCTATCTATCTATCTATCTATCTATCTATCTATCTGTCTGTCTGTCTGTATCTCTCTCTCTCTGTATGTCTCTCTGTCTGTATATCTATCTATCTATCTATCTATCTATCTATCTATCTGTCTGTCTGTCTTGTCTGTCTATCTATCTATCTATGAGGGCTATATTCACACAGATATCGGGCTACTTGTAAATCACCACATGGTCAACAACGGATGTAACGATTTAAGATAAATGTAGTACAAATAATTGGCCAGGTTCATATCTATGTTATGATATGCCATAAAAGTATGTGTCATATTCTGTTTGTTTGCGCTTTCGGCTCAAAGGGCAGCTGTGATGTGAGTGTACGCAGGCGCGTGCCACACTCACTGACTGTCAAAGGTGTGGACACGGCGGGAGCGCGAGTGGGAACACAGTAGCCTGCTTTTGGAAAAGAGGTGGATGCGTCCTCAAAAAATATAACAGCCGGAGGGGTGAACACACCAGCCAGTCCGTTTTTACAAAAGCAACATGTGCACCAACGTGGCACTGCCGTCACCCTTTGAAGTGCTTGATATATAAAGTCGTGAAGGTCTCGCGCCTTTCACCGTCACCTCAGAGCTGAAGTGAAGCGCGAGCCGCGCAGGTACAGCAGCAGAGCCGGAAGAACTCGCGTGACTGGTCGCGTTAGGTTTGTTTTGCTTCTTCCAAGTGGATTATCTTTGATATTAGCTCATAAATGAAGTGAGTTTTAAAGTGCTAGTTTTTTTTTTTTTCAAGCGCATCCGAGCTAAAAGAAATTATGACGGACTTGAGGAAAAATAAACTCTTCGTCCTGGTGGACTTGCTGTGTGTTGTTGTAGGTAAGTGAGTTCAATATTTCAACGTCCAATGTACTGATTTGAAGTTCATCTTTAAACGTGTAAGTTGTTGGTTCAATGCTTTTATGCAGCTTCCTCTATTTTATTCAGTTCTTTAATGAGATTTTAATTCGTAAACAATATAGTAACTGGGTTACTGACGAATAACAGATATGGAAAAAAGCTTTAAATGTATTTGTTTTGTAAGGGAGAAATCGATTTTTAAAAACAGATATGGAAAAAGCTTTAAATGTTTTGTTTTGTAAGGGAGAAAACGATTTTATAAAAAATTAAATATTTCTTTGTGACAACAGATATGTACAGATGTGAAAGTTTGTAACTCTGTGAATGTGTGGGCACGTGCGTGCGTGCGACATGATAATCTCATCGACTGATAAAATACAGCTGTGCATACATTGACTCACACACACACACACACACACACACACACCAATATAATTTGTATCATTGTTGTCTAATGCGTATTTTTCAGTTATAAAAAAAAATACAAGAAACTTGGCAACTAGCATTTTAAGAGACAGTTAGATGATCATTGCCATTAAATCAAACTTTAATTCTCTTTTGATATTTTTAATCAGTTTAGCTTTTCCCATAACCTTGCATATGCACACAACCTTGCAAAACTGGCTTGTGTTTGCACCAAATTGCAATAAACTATTTTGACCTGTTGTTGATACAAATCTATGATGTCATGTATAATTTTAAGACCAGTCTGGCCTAGTTTTTGACATTTGTCAACATGTTTAATATATATTATCTTACTCATTGCAACAAGAAAATGGTTTAGGCCAGAGGTAGACAAGTTCGGTCTGTGGCTCTCTAGGACCGAACTTGCCTATCCCTGTTTTAGGGCTATATGTCAGGTGTGTTTGTGTCTTGATAAGGTGCCGGTCTTTAGAAGTTTTTCATGTTTAATTATGTATTTGGAGGCGTGTTCTATGAGTTTACTAGTTGATTTGCATTCTTGCTGGATTCTTGTCCTGGATTCTGCAAGTTCAGGAAGCTTAGTATTTGCTTATGGAAATGTGGATCCAAGCCTGTCAGTGTTTCCCGGTGTTTGGCAGCATGTAGTGCCGCAGAAATGCTCCTTTTCTTGCGTTTTTGGCTTCATTCAGGACTTTGCTTGCAGACCAACCATGAAACAAACCCAGTGACCGTAAACAAGCTAACATAGTCACATAGTACCCAAAGATTTGACTTGCCTCAGTGCTAAAGTGAGTGCGAAGCATCATTGACCATTACAACCTTTGGAAACATTGTGTTTTTCTTAACCGCGTGAGGTAACCCTGCTCTGACTTTTTGAAGATGAAGTTTCTGCACCTGCCCTTTGAAGCACTTTATTGTGTCTGTGCTCTCCAACCTCCAGCATTAGATTTCGTGAGGGCTAACAGAAATACCATCACCATTTTCTTACTTGCTGCATATATGAAATAAGGGCACATCTGAGAAAGGTCAATAACTTCTTCAGTGTCGCCCATAACTAGATGAGTGTGTATGCATAATTTGGTTTCTGATTGATCTACAAGGACATAAAAGCGTGCAAAGTCCTGTAAATTTGAAACACTTTGACTTGAGCTAATGAAAGCAAGCACAGGTGGAATTATTCAGTCATTTTCAAATAAATATCAGCCTCTAAGAGTGCTTCAGTAACAACAGAAAGTCCCAGAATCCAGCTGAGTTCAGCTACTGGAGAATTTCTGTAAGCGTTTCTCGGCAGTAGTATCCTTTTCCCAACCCTGAATTTGACATTCAATCCAGCCCGCCACCCTCTGCTTCTCTTTTCCTTCAAAGTAAAGTTTCCCTCCAGACAAACACAGTCTGGCCTTTGCTTTCGCTCACAAGCCGACAGTGTGTATTTCACTGCTCCCTGTATGCTGCTGTTTTTTTACATCATCAATCATGAAGTATTGACAGAAATAATGTTTGACAGATAATATTCCGCGTCTATTCTAGTGCACTGATACATCCGCAAGTCAAAGGTGCAGGATCAGTGTTTTACTTCAGTGAAAGTGAAATTGCTGAGCGTTATCTAAGCTTATCTGTTCAATATTAAGCCAAGCATTTGGCCCTGTACTGAAGGACTTTCCAGGCCTTTTTTCCCCCGGTATCTCTGATGTACTCAGTTTTTTTTTATTTATTAACTAATATTGTACGGAACAGTGAAAGAACACTTCTTGTTTTAGCAGACCCTTTTCGTACATGTTAATTTTATTGGTATTTTGTCAAATTTCCATGACATACAAGGATGCTTTTTATAATGCTTTGAGGGCCTGTATGCAAATGCTGCTATCCAAAGTGACTAACAGATGAGGAATGTTAAAACAAGTGATTTCATATTAAGGAAATGAAACATGAATGCTGCAATAAATAGTTTCTTCAGAAAAGTACAAACTAGAACAGACATGTAGTTTAAAAGAAGTAGAGAGAATTAATTTTATGGAATGCTATAAAACAAATGTAAATGTAAAAATTCTCTCTCTCTCTCTCTCTCTCTCTCTCTCTCTCTCTCTCTCTCTCTCTCTCTCTCTCTCTATATATATATATATATATATATATATATATATATATATATATATATATACACAAATATACATACATTAAAAAAATGGTTTCGAAAGAAGTCATTTATCTGCTCAAAATACACTTAAAAATGGTAATAATTTGAAATATTTCTATTTTAATATATTATAATAATATATATAAAATGTCATTTATTCCTGTGATGCAGAGCTGAGTTTTCAGTATCATTACTCCAGTCTCCAGTGTCACGAGATCCTATAGAAATCATTATAATATGCTGATTTTGTGTTCTAGAAACATTTATCAATGTTGATAAGTTTTGTGTTACCTGTAATACACTTTCAGGATTCTTTGATGAATAGAAAGCTTAAAGTACAACATTTGAGGTAGAAATCGGTTCATTATAAATGTGAAAAAAAATACTCTGCTGTTTGGGTTTAAATAAGAGAATCATTCCACCAGTGAGGAACAGTTTTTAGAGTTTTTAGAATCATAGTATTATGGAATAACATGTTGCCACACAATTTGGACTAATTTCCAAAACCTACTGGCGAAAAGAAATATAAGGACAAGGAAAAGTTCAGGCTGTTGGAACTGTCATACATTATATTTCAGGTCTTGGTTAAATTGGTTCTGAAAGGTCTGCATGAGATGGCAGTTTCAACATTAACAACAAAATTGGTCAGAAATTGGTCAGATCATGAGAATATTAATATGAGGGATAAAAATACTGTTTTTTTTTTTGTTTTTTTTTACGCAAAACTCAGTTGCTTAAACTACTAGCATACTAGTTAACCTGTTGCCCACGCAGTGTTATAAATGTCCATGGACTTGATGAGTGTAAATCAAACACTAGCATTAGCGTGGGGAGCTAGAGGGCTGGGACGACAGACTTTCGTTTACGTTAAAAGAGACTAGGAGGAGGGTGGGTGTTTCTTCTTGAAGTAGGATTCCAGACTCTCCTGCGAGGCTGTACGCTCTCCACATAACTTCCAAATGAGTCAGGCGGCCTTGCCAAACTACAGCTCAGGGACTGCTGCCGGCAGACACACCGCCCGCAAAACTCTCACTTAAGGGGCGACAGGATTATATTTTTGTAACACTTATGATGATCCTCCAGAAAACCCACAAAGAAAATCAAGAACATCTAATTTTCATCTTCAGAGCAGGAACAGAACGTGATGATTGTGGGTTTGGCTCATATGAGTTATGCTTCGAATGTTGAAATGAAGTCCGAATGGATCAAGTCTGGTGTTGAAAGCTGAGTGTTTTTGTTAATGCACCTTGAAACGAGTTAGTATGTAAGATAAGGGCATAAAACATAGGGTGTGTTTGATAATGAAAAGTGGTGAACCAATATCAAGGTGAAGGTCAATGCTGACCCTAAGAAAATAGGCTACTCCCTACCAACTGCGGTGTAGCCAAAACCAAAGACACTGGAAACAAGAAAATGCACCAACTCATGTGTTCTTGAAACTGCAAGCAGCGCAATTCGGATTTACTGTAAATGAGCAAAATGTTCTCTGAATTTTGGTTTCTTGGACCAACATCATCATAGCAGGGCTAGGAAAGCTACACTGTTTCTGAGTGAAAATTGTTTCAGAATAAATCCTACACCAGTTTCTTGAGACGTTCCAAACAAGCTGCTCATTATCTACAGAAGTTAAGCTCCAGTAAAGCTACATTCTTAAAAGTGCAAACAGAATTTATCAAACTTGTTTTGAATAAATTCTATATTTATTTATTTCCACCCAGATCAGTATTTATCTGACATTAAAGACTCCATTAAGGATGATCGTGTTGAAATGGAACAGTCAGCATTGTAGTGCTGCTTGTTGGAAAAAAGTATCTTTTTGTTGGAAAAGCTACATTGTTTTGAGCTACTGAATGCTGAAGGTCAAGGAAAGGTTCTCTTGAAACAAAAAAATGTGCCATTGTTTATCGTCCCTCTGTTTTCTATGCAATGTCAAATATGCTCTTCTCCATACAATGAAAACGAATGGCGACCACAGATTCTCACACATATGAATTACAAAGAGTTGGAATATATATGACTCTGGACCACAATGGTGCTTTCATAATGCGTATTCTTTGTCTTTATTTGAACTATACAGTCTCTGGTACCCATTCCCTTTCAATGTATCCAGACATTCTGATGAACATTTACTTAAATGTTCTGTGCAAGAAAGAAACTCTTCAGGGTTGGGAATAACATGAAGGTGAGTAAACAATAACAGAATTTTATTTTGCGGTGAACAGTTCCTTTTGAATACTGAATGAAACTGCTGGTTTGGTGCAGTAATGGCTCTGGCGTTCCTCCAGTGGTGTGAGGGGAAGCTTAACTTGCCACCAATCGTCCCACATACTGTAACTGCACATCAGTTTGAACCAAATAAAGCAACACTCTGTTCTGCCCTTCGTGTTTATAGTGATTGTGAATGAGGGGGAGAGTGCTCTAAACAAAGAGGAAAACATGGATGAGGTGGAGACTATAGGAGTGGCAAGCTCGTTTTTGTCTGTGAGATGAGCAAGAGGACCACAAAAGGATGTAAATCATCAGTCCTTCAACATTTCGGCAGTCACCAACCTTAATTATCTTGGTCGCTTCGTCCACGGTGAAAGACGATTCAGCAATCCACAGCGCAAAGTTGATGTATTTACTCAGCGACCAGCACTGATCAGCTCCAGGAATGATGAAGTGGATATCATCCTGTTTTGGAAGGCCAAACAAAGTAGTTTCGCTTTCACAGTGAAACGCACAGCGTCTATACAACATGGCGGCAGCAACAACAATACTACAACGAGAATGAAAGGTATGCCGCCTTTCTTTGGGTGAACCTCTGTACAGCATTAAGCGTATTGTCCCACATACTGACATGGATATGTGGGGCGCGTTTGAACGAGCTGTTTCAGGGGGGCGTGCACAAGTGTTAACTTTTATAAAGAATATCTCTTTGGATCTGAGACTTTAGTCTTTGCAACTTCACAGATATTCTTTATTCACCAAGAGCTTGTAATACTCCAAAGAGAAAGTAATATTTCAAATCGGATTATATGACCCCTTTAAACTATAACAATTTCTCATATTGACACAAAATCCATAATTTTTTGCCAGCATAGTCTAAAGATAAAAATTTGGTGAAAATCGGACCAATGGTCTAGGAGGAGATTCGTAACAATTTGCATGTGTTTGTAAAAAATAGCATTTTACATCAAAATAAAAAATGGCTAATGCCCAAAATGTCTGACACGGAAACATTTGGTATGGTTCGTCTAGGCATGCTGCACTGAATCTAAAGAGACCAGTTTTGTGATTTGAGAGTTTGCCTCCTAAACCTAGGGTTGTGGGTTCGACGGAGGTGCCCTTGAGCAAGGCATCGAACCCCCAACCACTCCCCGGGCGCCGCAGCATAAATGGCTGCCCACTGCTCCGGGTGTGTGTGTGTGTGTGTGTGTGTGTGTTCACTTATGTCTGTGTGCACTTCGGATGGGTTAAATGCAGAGCACTAATTCTGAGTATGGGTCACCATACTTGGCTGTATGTAATGTCACTTTTAAATATTATTATTTTTTTATATATCTCCTGACCACTAGGTAGTGCTGTGTCTAAACTATGCAGTTTGCTTCAAGTCATTGTTATAATTACACACACCAAGTTTGGTCAGAATATGCTAAACATTGTGAAGATATAGCCTCATGTTATGTTTTTCATTTATTTCTTTGAATATGTTTGCAAATTTCTTTGTGAATAGTTTGATCAACTTGAATTCCATAACTTCTTGCCAGCAGGGTCTAAAGATGATCTGAGCCAATTTCGGTGAAAATCAGACAAAACCGTCTAGGGCAATTTTGAAAAAGTAGGTTTTACAAACTATAAAAAAAAAAAAAAAAAAAAACTTGACCTGCAGGATTAAAAATTTTGGTGTCCATTTGACTTAGCATGAGCCAAGGAATGAGAGGGAAACAAATCCCATCTAAATATAGTTCAAAACTTAATAGCATTAACTTAAGTACAACTTTGGATGCTAGAAGTGGCGCTGGAGGGATTGAAAGACTCCAAAGTTAATCAACACTTTTTTTTTTCTTTTTTTTTTTATAATTGAGGACTGAAATTTAATTGAGGAATCATGACAGTACTAATCATATGACTTAAGACTTGGAATATAGAGTTGTGTGAACTACTTTAATTTGGACCCTATCCACTTTCATTGCATGTAAGACAGAAATGTAAAAATTCTTAAACTACTTATTTCAGGGAAAAACTATCGGATTATTCTTAGTTAAGAGGAATAGTGCATTGCTTTTACTCTCATAGCACGAAGAAGAAAAAAAAAACATTAAAAAACTCGTAAAAAGACTTCATACCCAAACGGAGTCCCTTAATGTTTTACAGGAAATTTCACTTCCACTACCTTCAAATGGAACTCATTTGTTTCAGGGAACGGTTGAAGGGTGACGACTGGCAACAGCTGTAGGGAGGTTTGCTTTTCCTTAAAGGGGGGGGGTGAAATGCTATTTCATGCATACTGAGTTTTTTACACTGTTAAAGAGTTGGATTCCCATGCTAAACATGGACAAAGTTTCAAAAATTAAGTTGTACGTTTGAAGGAGTATTTTTGTTCCAAAAAAACCTCTTCCGGTTTGTCACAAGTTTCGGAAAGTTTTTTTCGAGTATGGCTCTGTGTGACGTTAGATGGAGCGGAATTTCCTAATATGGGTCCTGAAGGCACTTCTCCCCGAAGAGCGCGCGTGCCGGTGGAGCAGAGCACTGAGAGCACAACAGACTTCACTGATCAGAGCGAGAGATCGAAATGTCACAAAAGGAGTGTGTTTTTGGTTGCCAGGGCAAGACAACCCTGCACAGATTACCAAAAGAGAAACAGCATTAAGGGACCAGTGGATGGAGTTTATTTTTACAGAGCATCAACGGAGTTGTGCAAGTGTTTTTGTTTGGTCCTTGCATTTCGAAGATGCTTGTTTTACAAACAAGGCCCAGTTTGACGCCGAATTTGCACATCGTTTATTTCTTAAGGATAATGCAGTCCCAACGATAAAGGGTCACGTTCGTGTGTTGGAACCGCAGGCGGTGAGTAAAACTGCTTCAAATATCTCTGTGTTGTTAACTTAGCTATTGGCGCGTAAGCACATCAAGTAAACAACATGCGATGTTGTCATCAAACTGCACTTTCCACATGTACAGCTTTAAAAAAAAAAGACGACAATAAGTGGAACTTAGTCATTTTCCAAAACCGCTAAGCAAATATATACAGTTTCAGTACATACCACAGAGACGTCATTGCTGCTGCTGCTCTTGTAAATTTCAGCCTCTGGATCTGATTCTGGATCATAAATAAACGGCTGAATCTGACTGTTAGCCATGGTTTGTTTTGGTTGGTTTTTTCCTCAAGGTAATGTCACAGCTTCCAAACGCTCTCGACGCAAAAGCCTATTCGCGCTCGTGATTCTTTAGCTCCGCCCACACGTCACGCCTCTAGGCGCTCATGTTTTTCCGGGAAAAATCGGTACAGACTATCTTTCTCTTATAAATATAATAAAAATAAAGACTTTTTGGAGTTATGAAGGATGCAGTACTAATCTATAGGTACTCAAGATTAACAGGATATTGAGTGAAAACGAGCATTTCACCCCCCCTTTAAGCACAGTCCCAGTGAGTTGGGTGTCAAGCACAACTTTCTTCAAGCACATCTTGCCCTCTCACTCCTTTGCTCCACATCTCTCCCTGCAGTCCTGTTTCATTGCGTAATTAAATGACTGCCGACCTTAAACCTTCCAGCTGAGGCTTTGAACTCAAACCCTTTGAAGCTCTTTCGCATTGACCTCATTTAATGTACTTTTACACTAACTTAATTCTTGAGATACACAGCCTGGAAAAAATTTCAGGAGTAATACTGATGAATTACACGGAGTACCAGATTATATAGCTTAGCCATTTTAAATGTAAAGTTTACAGATTTTAGACTAAGTCCTTTATATTTCTACGAGTTTTGGTAGAAATATCTTTTTAGGCCTCCCTCAACAGGATGGTCTATGAGACCCGAGGGAAAGTTTCTTTTTCTTGCATTGTATGTAAAGAATTCATCTCCTTAATGGAAACAAAAATACAAGTTTCTATTCGGTAATAAAATTTTCTGCAAGTGGATCACATTATTTAAAAAAAAAACTAGTTAGTGAACGATTTAAGGTACAAATTTGTTTTCTTTTAGCATTACACAACTTTTATTACTTCAACATTCAAAATTGTCTATTGAATAACATACAACTTAACATACAATAATTACTTTTGGGGCCAGAGTTACATGAGCTGTATGGTTTTAATAAACAGCTTCAAGGTTTGTCAGTGCATTGTTTTTTTGTGTGTGTATTGTCACTTTGCAGAACACAGTGCATGGAAATACAGTGTAATTTCAAACACTGTTGTTCTTTGTTTTGGGAATACAAAGACATTTATTTGTTCTTAATGGTCTCTATGATTATATTACTCTTTGTCTACTGTCATGACAACATGAAGCTACATTATTTAGTGTCTCAGGAATACACTGGAACTGTTTTGGATATTTTGCACCATTGCATTTCAACTTATTTTTCAATAATTTAAGTTTCTAAGTCTCTAGTGCCAAAACTTTTAAAATAAATTAAATGTAAATTTAAAGTGGTAAATAAACTCTTATTCTCTCTCTCTCTCTCTCTCTATACAGAAGATGAATGTGGAAAAACTATTCTTCTTGTGCATTTTCGTCAGTGTTCTGCATGATTTCATTCATCAGTTAGTCTGCTGCTTATGCATTTAATCAACAGGTCTTTTTTTTTTTTTTTTTTTTAACATCTAATTTTTGTTTCAAAACCACCAAACAAAAAAATACATCCTTGTAAACACTAAAATGTTTAGTTTTGAAGGAAATCCAACATTTGTGTTGTTTTTTGTGTTTTGTTAGGTGCAAGTTTGGGCCACATTCTTGTGTCAATGGGGCTCTATAAAAATGTTTTAGTAGTATATTATGTGATTATTTATGAGCTCTTTATTGACAGATTAAACTTTTTTTTCGTGTATTTTAAAAGGCCCTCGTAGGATCATATTGAAGAAATTTAAATATGAAAAGTGCCTTTGTGAAAGCAGTTCCTTCATATTAAGCCTAGAGTTAAACATGTGACAGAACTGACTATCTGTCTCTCAGATCCTCTTTTACATTGTAATAACACAGTGGTATAAATGACAGTTGAGCAGTTCTGGATTTGAGTCAACCAGAAGATCCACCATTAAATGTAACATTTTTGACTATGTTTTCCTGCTCGTGTAGTATCTTTCTGATAATCTCTATAGGTCCTTTGCATTCATAGCATATCTAAAATATCTACAAATTCAAACGGGAGATTATTTTGTGGCAGTAAAGATGCGCAAACTTACGACAACACTATTCTTTTATGCACCCACTTTATCAACAGCAAATGGATTTACAGGAATTAGCATTGCTCTTACTGTTCTCTTCAGTTGCTGTGGATTAGGATAACATGGTTGCCAAATGATTTTGTAACATCTCTGAAATTGAGAATTGTCCATTCATTAAAGGATCACGCTGTGGCTACATTCAGACATGTGCATCTCCAGCCACATCAGTTCACCAACCAAGGCATTGTTGAAAGGATGTGTACGCTCATGTTTATGATATGGCTCGCAACGTGCTTTGGGTAAAGATGGCGTGGGATAAAATTCCATGTGAGTCTTTGGAAAAAAGAAGTACGATAAATTGTCACCGCTTCCATGGCCAAAACAAACAAACAAATGCATTCACAAAAAAGACAGAGAGAAAGAGCAAGGGTGGCTGCTAAAGGCAGTTCAACATGAATACAAAGCTCCAGAAAGCCAGTAGGTACATTCTTGTAATTAAGTATATTTCCCATTATAATCACTTGTCTTGATACTACTAATCTATATCACATCATATTTTATTAAAACCATACTAATAGTAGGCCTATAAATAGTAAAAAAAAATAGTATAAATGTTAAAAATTTGTAGTATATAATATAGATTTATGCTGGCTCAGTTAGCCCCGGGTTTGGGGTAAGTTGTTAGTGCACTCTGTGTACAAAATCGGCCTGAATCTGATTCGAACCCATTTATTTTCTTGGTTAACTTTAACAATATAAAACCAACCAAATGAAGTTTAAATTTCAATATTTAATTGTTTTTGAAACCATATTATGAACACAAAAGTTGTAGCCTTCCTAAAAACAGACTAAACCGTGTTTGTTGGCCATTAGTGACTACAGGTGGAAAGATATTTTTAATTTTTTTCATAGCAATATCGGGCAACACTGCCAGAACTTAAACTGATAGTAATCAACAGAGCCCACGGACATGTTTTTGCTGTTATTCCCATACATGTTATTACCACATACGGTAAGGCAAAAGGCAAAAACAACCCATATGATATTATCTGTCATAAAGGTTATCATCGCTATCAAAACAGTAGCATATAACAATAGTGCAGAGATCTGTAGAACAAGTATGTTACGTCTATGCTATTTCATATTGTAGTTACATTTTCACAAAGTCGTGCCAACAACATTCATAAGGGCACTAAACAAAGTTATCATCTATTTAGCAATGTTTATTAATGAAAACCATAACAGTAATAGGCCTGTGTTGCTGAATGAACAATAAACAACTGATAAAATTGTATACCCTTAACTTAAAGTAATGGTGCAATGTGAAATAATTTAACAATGCTCATTCCTCCAAAACAGAGATAACCTATTCAAAGAACAACTAACCAAATGTATTGCTCCATCCTTTATCATGACTCCAAGAACTAAAAACAACAGACATTGTATATTAATCAACACTTTTCTAGACAATAGTAGCTGATCAGAGCTATAACGTGAGGTAGCTGGAGACCTACACAACACAACTACATGTTTTGTGTGCTTGACAGAACATTACAGCAGCAATTATCAGAGGATCAAGCTGGTCTAAACAAACCGGGCACTGAGCCATCGTTCAAAGAAAACCAGTTTTATGAATCCTGTGTTGAAGTCGTCAGTGAAATGATACGAACACTGCAAAAGTTTGGGATTGTACTGCTGTGCTACCGTAGTAAAGAAGAACTTTATCCACTGATTCTTTACAGTCTCATCCTTTGGAAGTGAAAATATACTGAATTTACTTTCACTGCGCCTTGTCAACATGTTATCCACACGATCGCGCTACAGCGTTCTAGTTTTTGCGGGATGTCCATGAAGAACATAGGCAAATATGGTAACCTGTGGTGTGAATTTCACGGAAATGGAATTCAAATTTTAAATGACTTGTTTTAGAAGTTCTGAGTCAACTCTTTCTTTTGAGAGACCATAACTTTATTTATGATGCATTTTCAGCTAATTTTCAAAAATCCATAATGTTACAAAATTTTGTGGTTGTTTTGAATTTAAGGTAATTAGAAATGGTTGAAAAAAAAATGCTAAATTAAATTTTATTGAAAATATGACCCAGCCAGGCTTCAGGATATTCAGCCTATATATTCTGCATATAAGACAAAAACTTCTTATTTAAGCATTATCGCTTTAAATTGCTTTATTAATTTATTTGTTTATCTCTTGTCTCGTCTTCTCTTTCCTGTAGCTTCTCTGCCCTTTGTGATAATGAATATTACGTCCCAGCCATACAAGCGAGGCATCTACTGCCAGGACGAGAGCATTAGTTACCCTGTAAAACAAGACACCATCACCAACGTGACACTGGCTGTAGTCACCATCACCTGCACTATCATCATCGTGAGTCCCTCGTTCATTGATCTCCATCATCCCTTCCATGATCTCATCATCCCATGAGTCACGCGCTGATTCTCAACAAAGTGTCCGTTCATGACTCTGCACAGCAGAGGGTTTTATTATGCACAACAACACGCCGTTATGTACTCATGGAATTGTTTTACATATTTACAACTAACTTAGCTGTTTTAATATTTGTTTCAAGCTACGGAAATGCATATTTCTTAATATTTTTATTTCCCTCTTTTCCTCTAGATATCGTCAGGTGAAGCATATCTGGTGTACAGCAAAAAAATTCACTCCAACTCCACTTTTAATCAATATGTGTCAGCCATATATAAGGTGCTGGGTGCCTTCCTGTTTGGGGGAGCTGTCAGCCAATCACTGACAGACTTGGCCAAGTACACCATTGGGCGACCACGCCCATATTTCTTAACCGTATGTGCTCCCAGAGTCTGCAAAGGATACGTGGCCTCGATCAACTGCACTGGCATCCCAAGTGCAGTAACTGAAGCCCGGTATGCTTCTTATAATAAATCATTTTAATGGCTTGATTTCAGTGAATTTCTTTTGAAACTGTGTGACTTGTAGGTTGTCCTTCTATTCTGGTCACTCCTCCTTCGGGATGTACTGCATGCTGTTTCTAGCGGTGAGTGCTATTCCAGCTAAATGCTAACCCTCTAAACATTACAAATATAACAAAAGTCTAGGGGTGGGATTATCTGTTTTTGTGACCAGTGGTAGATGGGGGGGGGGGAAGTGTTCGGGTAACCTGTTTGAAAATAGTCATTAATTGTGCGGTTGTAATTGATGTCAATATAGGCATTAAATGTGACATTTAAGTGACGTTTGCTGGTATTAAAAAATTTAAGGCAAAATCTAGTTATTCGATAGGAATCCACGCGATTGGGAATTTCCAGCATGAAAGATTTCCTCACAAATTCATTCTACATTGACTTAACAGAAAGCTGCTTGGTTTGAAAGTGACCTTTTTTGTGAGCTACATTTGACCGTGGACGTTTTTGCCGATTGAAATTTTGCGTTAAAGCTTATTAAGGAGCAATTGTTTTTGAAGCACATGGAACACATGGTTTAGATATGACATAAATCATAAACAATGAGGAACATATGGTGTACGAGTAAAAAATTTTGCAGGTATTTAAAATAATCATTTTATTGTGGGGCTTGCAAACTAACAAGTTACTAATTTAATGCAACTGTCTGAGAAGAAAACAATAAAAACTAATCTCTGTCAGGTCTCGAGTCAGGTTCTGCATCATCCCCAGTACAGGTTCCGGATTAATTACAAAGCAAACATACAAAACTTAAATGCTTTTAGACAGATTAGGAGTGCGCGATAAATATCGTCCGATAAATATCGTCCGATAATTTATGCGCATCTCGTCAGTAAAGCCGGTTCTCTTATCAGCGGTTAATTCCATCAGGCGCGTGATTTCACATAGAGCAGCTGTTACTACACAGAGCCGTTGTTAACTGAGAAGATGCGGAAATAAATGCTGATAACGTGAAGAGACGTGAGACGTGACGAACTACTGACGAGATGCGCATTAATTATCGGACTATATTTATCGCGCACCTCTAAGACAGATAATAAAATTCCTCTTTTCTCTCACCAGTTCTATGTTCAGGCCAGATTGAATGCAAAATGGGCTCGTCTCCTGAGGCCCACTATCCAGTTTTTCCTGGTGGCCTTTGCTGTGTATGTAGGTTACACTCGTGTGTCCGATTATAAACACCACTGGAGCGATGTGCTGGTGGGGCTCCTCCAGGGGGCGCTCATTGCAATTCTCACTGTAAGTTAACCCTTTTTTCATTTAAATGGATAGTTACCCCTTTTATGATAAAAGTGTCAATAAATGTAACATTGGGATGTTATTATTGCATAACTGCTAACAGTCATTGTCTCTTACAGGTGCGATACGTTTCAAATTCCTTCAAGGTCCGTACTTTTCCTCAGTGCTCAAGTCCAGAGACAGCGGAAAATGAGGAGCGGAAACCAAGCTTACATTCAAATGAGGCAGAGCAGAATAACCATATAGGCTTTTCTGGAACTGTGTGAAAGAAATGAGGCCGAACACTACATCTCCCACAAACCACTGGACTGATGGGAGGGGGCGGAGCGAAACTGCACATGCTCACAATGGTCCTCCTTGGAAAAAAGCTTTACGATCTCTTTCTTTCCTTTGAATGAGAGAGAACTTTTTATACATATTTAATCAATTTATTTTAATTCAAATGATTTGCAGAGGATGTTGAGGGGCCAGATTTCTTTTTTATATATATATATTGAACCAGGTTTTATATAAAGTTATGTACGGCATGTATAATCTTATTTGAATTGTGAATCTTAGTGTTGTGTAAATAATGGCTTGCTTTTCTCATATCATTTGAAGAACCAAACTGAACTCAACATTCTGTAGTTACAAATTTCAGAAATCACTTAATGTTTCTGCATTTCTAATATTATGTGCCTAAGTAATTATATCTGAACTGCAAATAGTGAATAATCTTTTTTTTTTTGTTCCCGTATGTTTAAAATTTAAACGTGAGATACCACTACAGCATCTGCAAGCCTGCTATGCTTCTTTGTATTTCAAATTATTGCATTTTAAAAAAGCTGGCTTTATTGAACTTTTGAATTGTTGTTTACATTTGTCCTAATTCCTATTAAATATTTGTAATATTAATCTATTTTTGGTTGAGTAATGCAATGCTTTATATATATATATATATATATATATATGTATATGTATATATATGTATATGTGTGTGTGTGTGTGTGTGTGTGTGTGTGTGTTTTAGATATTACTACCTAAAGTATAAATCTGGTAAAATGGATTTTGATTACATGTGCATTCTACTGCAAAACATCAGCACTGTACATTAAATGTTTGCATATCCAGTTAGCATATTTTAATCCAGAAGTACTACTTCAATAATATTGTTTATGTAGGGATGATGTCAATCCGCATGTAAACTTTAGTTTTACATACCGAAAAGGACATGTCAGCCAGAAGTGGATGTCAAAAACATTTGATCTTATTTGGTTTGCAAGCAAGGTTTACTTTGGCCATGATCTTTTGGGTGCTTTACTGTCAGTCCAGCACTGCAATAGACATGAATTTAATGTTGACCATTTATTTAGCCACAGCCATGACTACAAATGAGATTCTCAAAATAAGTAAATCAGCTTTCTTTCGAGAGTTAATCTCAAAAGTCCAATAATAATCCACCAATCACAATAGCCATGTTTCCATCACCCTGTGTTTATCCGCATTCTGAAATACCACAACAGAAACGAGTGATGGACATTTTGAATATAAATCCCTTAATTTGCAAAGGTTTTTAAGCTCACTTGAGGTGGTTTTTAACGTGTGCGAAAAAGAGTTAATGTGAATAAAGGGAGATAGAAATGCATTTACGCAATACATTTCTCCATGCACATTAAAAAATTCACTTTGCTTTATGGAACGGCATAACCTGACTAAACCGTGGACTGATTTTATTGCACAGCATCTGAAATGTTGTTATGGTCATTCTGAAATGCCTGAGCAAAGTCTGTCGCCAAAGTATTTCTGCATTATTGCCTCCCAGAACAGTCTTACATGACATCCACCTCCGAAAGCAATGACCACACTTATTGTTTCGTAAAGTCACTCTGAGGTGCAATCATTATTATTATATATGAAGATTATTATATTCAGTGGTTTCTCCTACTTTTCTTGGTAATATTTAGTGTCAGTTTATCAGGAAGTGACAATTTTGTTTTCTTCGACTCCATCCATTTCCATTGGATGGAAATGGTGCTTTGTTTGCAATTGTTTTAAGTGATATTCCAGTTAGTGTGCATAAGTTCAATTTTCAACTTGAAATGGAAACATAGCTACTGCCAGATCAAGGCGAAGAATCTGAGGAAAAAAATGCACTGTAGAATAACCATATACTAATGTTAAATTGCTAATAAAATTGTGTAATTTTATATGAAGTATTTAATAAGCCGAATTCATATAATTAACTCTTACTCACATTATATATTATAAAATGATATTAGATTTTGCACTGATAAGGTGGATGTGAGTGACCAGTCTGTAGTTACACGCTCAGCTCTTTGTTTGTATTATAACACGGTTATTTAAACCACTGGTCAAGATGGTAACAAAGTGTCCATCTTACCCTTGTGTTCCTAAACATTTGAGGGAAAATACTCTTCCTACTCTAGCATGTTGTGTTGCTTTTACATCAAATGAAAGTTGTTATTTTGTGGGTTTCCATCTGATTCCTCTCAGCTTATGCAAGATTGGGCTTTATTTAGCACCTTTATTCCTTTGGGGATAATTTAAGGTCTGCTGTCACATTACTGTGTTTTCAGCTATTTAAGCTGAGTTCATTATTGGACAATTATTGTCCAGAAAGGCCCCCTTTCTTTAGGAAAAATGGAAGGTGTATGTGGCATGTAGCCTGGCAAAAGTAAATAATCCAGAAGGGATCTGCCATCTGACTTCTGTTCATTTTGAAAAGCACAGAGCTGGAGGCCCAGAGAGACAATGCTGCACTTCTTCCAGCCCAGGGGTCAGTGAAGCCTGGCTCCCTGCCATCCCCACCACCGCCTGGATGGTTTATATATTTATACTCGCTCACTGTTGCTGCTGTTCTCTGCGGCTCTCTGAGGAATCATAACAGGTTTGTGAGTGAGTGGTCGACAGTCGTGTAAAAAGGGAGAAATTAAACAGTTCTTTGACTAGCCAAAAGCTCAAATGTTTCCAAATTTAGTTATATTTAAAAGTTCAAGGTATTTTTAAAATTGCTTTTATTAGATGATTATTAACCCGTTTAATCCCACCGATCACAATAGTGACCGTAAAAAAGGTTTTATTTTTATAAACCTGACTTACGTTTTAGTGTATTTCCTGCAAATATGGAAAAAATAAAGGGTCTCAAGCAATATGTGCACTCTCACATGATTAGTGCAAATTGTCACATGACCAGAGCAGCTTATTTCCTGTTTGCACCTTGAGAAGATGAAGGCTGCATCAAAGCTCCAAAGCTAAAGGCTACAAAATGTGTCTTAACATAAATGTATGACAAAGATTTTTGGTACACATGATCTTTAGGGTGTCTAGTATTAATATATGCATTCACATATATTTAGTTGAGTGTGGTCAGAATGAGTAAACGTGTTGATGGTCACAATAGTGAACGGTGGGATAACAGTGAACTTAGGTATACAACATAAATTGCAGTTGATATGAAAGTGACAATAAAATATCGCAGTGACAAAATTTTGCACTAAATTAAAGAAAAATTTACAATAATTATGTTGTAATATTCTAGGCTTTAATATAAAAATTATGATGTTATGGTGATTATTTATTTATTTATTTTTATCTCAGTGTTGCTATCAATGTGCAATGGCTGGACAGAGGAGACAATTTGAGTATTTTAAGATCCAAAACGTTAATGCTTGGTGTTAAAGACTCGTGTTTCTACCAGAAGTAAGCTAAATCTGACAAAACATTATTTGGGTGAATCTGCATATGTCCCGAAGGTTTAAATGATTTATTTTCATTTTTATTTTATTTTTTAAAACCAAAGTAAAAATGTTTTATACAAAAACATTAAGTAATTAATTAAATACTATACGATCTCCTTATTAAAGTAGCAGTAAAATTATAAACTCAACTTTATAAACCCACACTTATGTAATATGTGATATACTGACTCCTCCTGGACATTTGAAGTGTAACACCTCGATATGACTAAACCCCTGAAAACTCTACTTTGGCGCTTTAATTCATTGCATTATCAAGGCGTTATTCCTCAAAGGTTCTGTGTTCAGGCGATCAAAATTCATGATTTTTGTACTCGATTAACGTCGATTAAAAATTCAATTTATACATGAATACAACTGTATTCATTCCTGAAATGATATCTGGACACGACTCGCGTGAGACTGTCAACGTGTAGCATACAACATTTTAAATATTTATAATGTAATAATATTTACTGTTTAATTTACGAAACGATTGTTTTAAAATTATTATTAAAAAAATCACAGTTAAGTATGCTAAGTAAATATAGCCATCAAATTAATCTTCATCGAGTTCTACTCGTTTTCTGCATGTTACTATTCGCGATGCTTAAAAGAAAATAAAAACTAGGTTCTACCGAGATTTGAACTCGGATCGCTGGATTCAAAGTCCAGAGTGCTAACCATTACACCATAGAACCAGGTGCACTACAGTCTGCGTCACAGCCTAATATTTGAAAGCAAAACAATTGTCATTGAATATCAAATCGCTTAAGATTGATGTATACACTTGTAACGTTGATCTATAAAACATAGTTAACGTTAACTAACAGAAATAGCCTGTATGTTAAGATAACGTCTTATCGTGTCTTCCCAACTTTGAGTGGCATGTAACGTAAGTGTTGGTTTTTCTTTTTTAAAGTACGAAATGTATCGTTTTGTCTTACTATTAAAGTGATTTAACTATAATTAGCAAAACAACGACAACAAAACACCGCGAGATCCACGAGCTAAGCTAAAGTGAATAACGTTACTTGATAGCTGCGGATGATGATGATGATGATGGAGACGTACCAACCATGAAAATCACAAATCTGTTTGAAAATTAGAAAGCGACATGTGAAGCTTGCGATTACGTCCACGGTCAACATGTTTTCCACACTTTAACGCATCTTCCGTGAATTTTAATAGTAATCTGACGGCCTCACTTTTGCAATACCGCGATTGAACTGAAGGGGGCAGCCGGAGCTCGTAATACATATGATGTGTGTAGTCATTATTATTATTATAATTATTATTTCAGCAATTGAAATCTTTATTAGAAGCAAATTAGGACAGTTACAATTTGCAACAATGACAATACAAATTAAGCCTTGTTTTAATTCAATACAAATAAATTAAAAAGCTTCATAGCATAGGATCTTGCTTTACTAGTAATATGTGATTAAGACAGTTTTAGGAAAATGTCCTCACACAGCTGGCTCATTTAAATGCCAGAAATACAATTATAATAATAACAATCAAATCTATTTTGTATTTTCTCTTGTCAATATAACACTGGATATGAATTTGTTCAAATAAAGAAAGTACTGCTAGGCAGCCAAGAGAATAATTGATACACATCTATGATTATAGAGACATATCTCTAGATATGCAAATACATTGTCTTGGTTTCAGGTTGAAGCATCATTTTTGTCTGTATGAATCATTTTAATTATACTTTGAATAATTAGTGCGGTGGAATTTCTGGTTCCTGTGTTTTGAGGGTTACTCTCCTGTGAAGGGTGCAAATGTGCTTCAACGACAGTGTGTGTGTGTGTGTGTGTGTGTGTGTGTTTGGATGCTGATGTGGGTCATTACCCCTTCTCTGCCCCCTGGGGGAAAGCAGGAAAGAGGAGGAGGGATGGATGGATGGGGGAGAGTTTGAGGATGGGAGGGGGGTTCCCAGGGGAGGAGAATCCAATAAATCAGCCTGCCGTCTCTGTGCTGACATGGGGCTTGTCTGTGAGGGGTGTGTGTTTGTGTGTGTGTGTAGAGGGGATCATGACAACAGCATAGCCTTGTCTGGGTGTCAGTCGCCTTCATACTGGCCAGGCAACATACTCACATGCCTCCCGCAGACCCTCATTTCCATTCATCCATTAGTTTCATCAGTGCTTAGTTGTGGCAGACTGGTTACTTACGTCTCCTTTTCTTTCTTTAGTCTTTTGGATGTCGAGTTCATCCAAAAGTGGAGTTTGCATCATTGATATTAAGTGTTTCCTTAGCAAGGTCACATCTTTTAAGTGCATGTATTGCAACAATTACTTGAGCAGACAGTCAAGTAGGTTACAACAAGTGTGACACCAAGAGAAAAGTACCAACACAAATGCAAATAAATGATCTCTACGCCACTGAATAAGTGAACATTTCTGCTCTAAATATAGACCTGTAATTGGAGAATGTGAAGACACCTCTGTCAGTTTTATATATGTGTGCAGGTATGTTTGCACTCAAGTTGCCTGAAACTCTATATCCACCATGGAAACTGTATGTTTTATATATACAACATTAGAAAATATATACAATTATAACATTTAATATATGTATGTATATTTAATTCAAATATATAAATAAAATTAAAAAAAAACAACATGGTGATTTAATTGTCCATTAATGATGAAAAAAGCCTTTTAAAATATTATGAATTATAAAACAGGGAATGATGTCATAAAGAGTGCCCTTGAAGACGCTTGTGACTGATGTCTCAACATGTGTCTTATCAGATATTTCACTTTGAAACTCAAAAAAAACCAACTATTTTTTACCTTAATTTTTTTTATTATATATGTGTGTGTGTGTGTGTGTGTGTGTGTTAAATATTCTCCCTACTGCCAACTCTGAATGTTAAAAGCATATTTTCTTAGTAACGAAGCAGAAACATGTTGGCCTTTTTTCCTGTTCAGCTTTCAAAATACTCATATCGATGTTGTTGCAATATTGTGTGGGCTGCATGTGAAAGTGAATTACAGGGGAAGACCATTGATCAAGTTTGGTACTTGCGAGGGACGACTGTGGAATAAATAATGTCAATCACTGTAGGGGATAAAAATGTGTTTTGTTCAGTTTTCTTGGCTCAATTGGAAAGCTCCTCTCGTCTGATCTGAAAAATAGAGATATTGACCATTGCTTGTTAAATATTTGTGAATTCTGAGCTTTAAAATGCTCTCACTGATAACACACACACACACACACACACAAACACCAAACAACATATATATCAGACGTCCTACACCATGATTCTTATATGTGACTCGTTTATGACCGTTTCCAATATGGACTGCAGTGGCCAGGAGACCTGCTCTGTGCATTAAAATTAATGAGAAAAATGGCAATAATGACCCCCCCCCCAACCACCACCCCTGCAGTCCCTATACATCCTCTAAATCTGTATCTCTCTATTAAGCAGATCCCTCTACACTCCTCCCTCCCTCTATTTTCTCTCCTCCTCCGCATCCCTTTCTTTCTGTTTTTCAGCCACACTGCTGCCAGGTAGTGATTTCTACAGTGGGAAAATTGCTTTTTCAATATCTGCCTCTCTAATTATGAGCCCAGCTAAAGGGGTCACGCCACTGGAATACTAATACATGTCTCCTGCCGTTTTGCATTTCTTTACACCAAAAGAGAGTTTATGTATTATATTATTTATGTCATGACGTTCATACTGTTTTGTCAAAAAAGCAAATTCGAACTATTTATTCAAGATATTCCTCAGTGATAATGTCTTTGTAAGCTTATTAAGCTGTATTCCCTGACCCAGAGCAACACACACACACACACACATAGACACACGCACACACAAGATATTTGATTTAGGTCCTACACTGATTCCTATTGGCCTCCGGAGCATATTATCTTCATAGCGAAGCAGTGTTTCGTGTGTCTTGGAGATCAAAGATCAAAAAATTAATCTCAGGAATCTTCAGAATCAAGATATTTCATAAACGGATGGAGAGACTGGTGGTCTAAACAAAAAGTGATTTACATAGGAAATAGGCCCTCGTTTTAAACCACTAGCCGTGGGATTTCATTGTGGTCATTTTCAATGCAAAGCGATTTAAAATAATAAAAAAAGAGAGGAGAAAGAGAGAGAAAAAAACTTTACATTACAAAAGGATTTTGAATTTGCGCACCGAAAGAGTTAAACGGTTTTCTTGGTCGCTCTGAGCGCCTGACTGACGTTTGGGGTTCTATGATAGTGACACGCACCAATCAGCGCGCGGTCAGCGCTCCCCACGTGGGGCTCTCTCGGCGTTGATTGGCTAAAGCAGACAGCGTTGACTGTGGCTGGGTCAAACCCCACGTGGAGATTTCATTCAATCATTGTACAGTTAGCTGCACCCTTATTTTTCAATCGAAGTCCTGTGCATAAAATAAGACAATGTGAAGAGAACGTGTGAACAGCCGACAGAGGCGGAGTGCTATATTTAAAACTACATCACAAAATAAAACTTTTAAACATTTGGTAAACATATATATATATATATATATATATATATATATAATTACTATTATTTTATTTTATTTTTTTGATGTGGACCTGTGCGTATCTGCCCAGAGTCCATCAAAATTAATTAAAGTCTCATTATAAAGTTTAAATATTGACATAAGTAGTAAAGGATCACTGAAACAAACTACTTTTGCTAATATTTGAAAAACTGTGTGTGACTACGATAGATTCAGGTAGCCATTTTGTTAAGACATGATATGTGTTAAAGCCATAAAATATAAAACAATTCATAGACTATACTATAAAAACAAACGGTTCGTTCATTTTAATAGGGGTAACCACAAGACATCTTAATTTCAATATTATTTCCTTCAAAACGTGATTAGGCTGTGTACACACCATGTATTGTAGTGCTTTTCCTTGAGAGCAGCCTAACAAAACTGAGCATTTTTGGAGTCATTAAATCATTTGGAGTCATTAAAGTTTTTCTAACATTTAGCCTATTAAAAACCAACAAACAGGGAGACCACATTTCTATTGACTTGCCACGAACTCATTCATAAACGATTTCTCCTTTTAATTAAACCAACGCATCTTTATTCTGTCACTGATCAATATAACCAAATACAGTACAGAACAGATCCACCCGTCTTATGGGTTCCTGCTCCCACAGCAGCCTGAAATGAGTGAAACTTGAGAATTGAACTCTTTGCTTCTGGTTACCACAAGCCAAACCCCTTCTCTTTTTGCACAGGGGGGCATGCGTTTCTTTTGAAGAAAACAACTCGCATGTCCCATTGAAGAACAGCTGAGGATACGAAAGGAAGGAGCGGATGAGGAAGGAGAGAGAAGCAGACAAAAGAAGCCGCCTGCAGCTGCGTGGAGTGTCGTGTCTCGGGAGAACGATAGCTGGCCATCCACTTGGTTTCTTTAATATTTTTCATCGGTAAACCGCGTCAAGGGCGGGGGAGCTCTGAAGGCCGAGCGCGTGCATTCGGATATTTCGAGGTGCGTCGTATTGAGGGACTTGATACCGGACTGAGCGCATCTTATATCGCTCGATATAAGCAGAACAAAGGCAGTCTTGAGCGAGGAATGCACGAGCCGAGCCTGGCGCCACCGAAACAGGGCCAAATGTGCTTCTGAGACCCACAGAAAGGCGCACACTCTTCTGAAACAACACTCTTCTTTAGGCAACACCGAAACGCAACCCCCTCAAACCGCAACTAACCCGTTATTTATCATGTTTCCCCAAAGTCGAGCTCCGGTAAGTTACCTTACTACTCCGCGAAATGACCGTCTGCTTGGTGCGCAATGCGCTTTTGTATGTTTCATACATATGCTAAAACAAAGTGTGTTTGTTCCCTTTGTCTCATCATTTGGGGTAAACGTTCACATGGATTGTGAAACTGTTGTTGGCCGAGTAGTGAGTGGGCTACTACTCATCAAGGCATGATTAGATCAAATCGAGCCACGCTAAAATGTGCTTTTAAATGAGGCTATCCGAGATATTCGAGGTAACCAATGCTATAAGTGTTCTTAAAGGATACTACTTCCCTTTTATGTTATTGTTGTTGTACCCCATTTGAGCTGGTAGACAGATCACTGTATTTCTGGTAATGCACTTGAAGTTTCAAGAGTGACACACTTTTTTTTTTCCACCTTTCATACATTTAATTTACTTATGCGATTTTTGTTTGTTGCTTTTATCATAAGGCATGTAAAATCTCTTTAAAAAAAGCTAGCTGAGATTTTTTTATTAGTGACATTTCAACCGATATATCTGCTGTTGTTTGGATAAATTGAGGTTAATCGGCCGATAATTGCATTGCTTGTTCGATTTATATACGCGCTAGATCTCTGTTGCATCAGAATAGTTCAAACGTCCTGTCAATACATAGTACAGAATAGAAAGAAAATATTGGGGAAACAACATTTGGTTTCAGTGTACATGTGTAAATCTCAATTGCTGTAATAATTAAAATTTATATGTGCCTGTATCACAGATATATCGGGCATGATGTTGGTCACCCAGGTCTCTGATTATCGTATTGATATGATTTGCTGTTGAAAAACCCATATTGGTCGTCTGCTATTTAATTAATGTCAGTTATTATTATAAGACACTGAACTGATAGAATCAAGCTATGTATATTAGACTCCTTCCTGAGGTTTCCCTACAGTTTCCATACACCCTTCCCCCAGCACCCCAACCTTCCCTATGAATGCTTGGACATTCATTTCCCAAGGGATGAAAATTAGATTCCACTGGGGTGTGCAATTTCGTGATCTGAAGGAGATATATAGGTGAAGTATTTAGGTTTTCCACCCCTTTCAGATGTTGTTCTGCAGTGACCAGGATGATTGATTGGTCCAACCTGTTTTTCCAGGGAACACAGCTACTTCTGAATACGGTCTCTTTCCACTCACCTTGAACAGCCTGAAACATGAAGAGTTGGTTGGGATGTGATGCAGCCATGTTTTGTCATCTTAATAAGTAAAGAGATCTTCTTGAGCCCAAATCATAGTTTTAAGTTTTTAGAGATAATCTGTAAGTATCTATATTAAAAATAATCTGAAGAGGGATTAACTATGGCCCGGGCATTTATTTTAGTCAATCATGAGCAAATATAGCTTGATGAGGTTGGAATAAGACCTCCTGCATTAAATAAAGAGGTTGAAAAACAGACTGAACCAACCCACACATTCCTCAACAGGTGAACAAGGTTAATAATACATCCAAAATGATCATCTTGTTTAAAACAAGGAATTGAATTTAAAAACATTTTGTTTGATATAGGGATGGCTTGAGTCAAAAATCTCTTTTCATTTACCCCTCTTAACCAAGACAAAATTTTTCATGCTATTGAGTCCATTAGTTTTTTCCTTTCAAAGTGCTTTTAACACTGAATGGGAGAGTGAGTGGTTGCTGTTCAAAGTTTAACTTTAGGCTTAGAGAGCATCATACCTATATTTTATAGAATTAAATAAGGTTTTTGTATTCAGATAAACAGAGAAAATGATTTGCATCTGTATTTATATTGCTTTTTGAGTAATGCAAACCAAAAACTGGATTTGTTTACATGTGAGACTTCAAATTTCACAATCAGCTACTACTTTTACATTGATTATCACTATCAAGTGATAAATTGGTTGAAACAGTTGGCAGTTCCTACAAATTGGCTGTTGATACCTGCTGATTGGTCCTAATTCTGGTTTCTGGAGAGATCTGCTCCAGCTAAGACCTCTCCAACAGAGGAGTCATCACTGTCCTTTCTATTTAAGGTGTTTCTCAGTATTCCTGCCTGACACTGTTCCCATTACATCCAGCCTTCTGTATCCAGAGGAATCCAAGAGAAATTAAGGCATGCCCCATTCTGGCCATGGCACATGCCTTGGCACCCTCAGTTTGCAAAAGTCATTGGGAATAAGCATGGAATTCCTTATAACCGAAAGAACAAACAGGCTGCGGGTTACCTCAAAAAGGAAGCACCTAGAGCAATTACCACAGCTGACAAGCCAACGTCGCGGTGCCGCTAATGTATCCTGACAGCGGGGAAATTTGAATAACGAGCTTGCGGAGAGGGTAGAGAAAAGATGTGTGATGTTAATGAAACAGGTGCCTGGCACCACACTACACCCCACATCCCCTCCCCTGTCTTAATAAGGGATTGCTCGGGCATTCCTTAAAGCTCCATCTTGCCGTAGAGTACGGAATCAATGAAACAAGGCCGCACCTAGGTCAGATTCCCGGGGAGGTTCTTTAAAATGCAAATGCCTGCCAGGTTGTTGACACTGTAGTCGAAAGATATGCAATGCCTGAATTTCAAACGTTGCTGAAGAAAGCATTGCCTAGTTCTTTGGATTTGTGTGTACACCTAAAAAGAGGTTCTTCTTCAAGATACAGAAGGTCCATTCCAATTATTTTAGCCTCAGTCCTCTCAAATCCGTTTTCTAGGGTAGATGTTTATGTGAAAGCTTAATTTTTTATTTTATTTTTTTTTTGAGGAAAAATGTTGTATAATTAGCAGGCTTGCTGGTTCTCAGAGGCTTCCATGAGAAGACACCTAAAGAGAATATACAGCTGTTTTTAAAGAACAGTTATAATTTAAGCAGTGATCTCAGTGAAGAGCTAGAAAGTTTGGAGAATTCCAAATTGGGCCCTGTAGCTATTCTCTGGGAATGGAAACACCAAGCATGTGGTCTGTTTTTTCCAAGTGATTTGTGTGTGAAAACAGAAATGGCTTTATCAAAGGTTAGGCCACTGTGTTGACAGGTTTTGGGATGTCAGTCATCATGGCCAGCCGCAGCATTTCACAGGCTGTGTAGCAATTCTCAGATGTAGGTCATGTGGGAGTCTTGTAGGCCCCTCAGCCAGACCTCTGGAAGAATGAAAGAAGCTGTGGTTTGGACAGCTCAGTGGACATAGGCAGAGTATTTTTCTGAGTATATGATTGTTTGTAGTATTTTGCAGCTTATTCTTCATTTAGAGTCTCAGTAAGTGGGTGGGTAGGGGGATTTGGGTGATCATTATGGTTTGATGCAACACAACATGTAATTAGTAAAAAAGAAATGAAAACGTTGCATGCAAACACACTTTACAAAAAACGCATTGTGAGTGTGGTAAAGAAATGGACTTGGACATACCTATAATCTATACACTGGGCTTTTCATAGTATCGAGACAGCTCAAGCTATAATTTCCAGCAGACTGCATCTTTATCCTGACCCGGTCCTAACCAAAGGGTCATGTGAGAACTTGTTTGTGATTCTTCATTGCAGTCGTTACTGCCTCAAGATGCCATTTTGTTTTGACCCATCTGGATGGATAAGAGTTAATCAGTCCAATCAGTTTGGGTGTTCAGAGTTTTGCAGTAATACAGATTACTGTGTCTGTGACTTTCAACAAGGGTGGACCACAATGCTAATTATGCCAGGTCCATGCCAGGTTTAAATCTTGTTGTCGAGGTCAAGTGGACTATTTATTGTGACCACCATCAAGGAAACTTGCACTGAGGATTTACAAGGCGATTTAGTCTGAGAGCCAGGTTATAAGAGCATTGAATCAAAATGGCTGTCATATTGAAACTTGATACATAGAAAGAACCACAATAACGGCCTCTGAGAGGTGGTGACACTCTGTGGTTTCTGAAACTTGAATGTCTTATTAATGAACATTCAGTCTCCAAGAAGCTCCTTGCAACTGGCTCTTTGGTCTCAAAGAGCCAGCCTTTCAGAAAAGGCCTGCTCTCTTTGTCAATCCTTCTTTCTTTCTTCCGGAAGTCTCTTAGCACCTGTACGCAAAATTCAATAAAAGAGGTGAATATCAGAGTGAGAGGCTGGGTGGGGTAGAAAGAGAAGATAAAAAGGAAGAAGGGAGTAGAGCCAAGTGTCATTCCCCCTTCCTCCCGCCTCCCTCCGTCAAATGGCCTTCCTCCTCTTGTTCTCCAGACTCTATTCTTTGGCCCGTGAGGAGTAATTGTAGTGTGTGTGTGCTCCCTGCTAGGCTGGAGCTGTGAGAGCCTGGGGATCTGGACAGCAGATTGAAATGCAGGGGCTGGAGAGAGGAGCTCGTTAGAGTCTCTAACAATGCGCCATGTCTCCCATGAGCTGAAGGCCGAGAGGCTCCATTCTCTCGGTGTAGATCGGTCCAACCCCCCCATAGACATTCCCCCCCCAAGTACTCCAATCCCGCTGCCCCGACACAGGGTGACCCCTTTTACCCCACAGACACCCTCCACCCCCCATTTGATATTTGCAGTTGCATCTGTCCCTATCCCTCAAAGACAAAGCCTAAACGTTAAACTGTCCATGCACTGTGTTTTCATTTTCTCAGTAATTCTTGGCAAGACAAGGTGTTTTACAGTGTTAATGCAGGTCACACACATGCTCATAAACACTCAGTGACACTTTGCCATACGGTTAGCCACTCAAGGTTTTGGCCAGTAAATGTGACTACGTCAAAACCAAATGCTCCATGCTAATTGAAGTAATGGGCTTTTGCACTTTCACATTTGATCAATCATGTCTCTTTTGCCAATTTTCCCCTCTTTTAGCTCCGAAGAAGAGATTCTCGTGAGAAGTGCGAGAACCCCTGTGCGGTGCAGTCGTGAGCTCGAGGACCTTAGTCAGCAGAAGTGTTTAAAGATGGAAAGATGGATGGACAGATCCTAATGTACAGCACATAGGCTTTTGTCTGCCTGTCTGTTTGCATTACCCTGAGGCCAAGCTCCTAATTGCTGGAGTTGGCGGAATTCATTTATAGCTTTGAGGGTCTCACCCTGATGGGGTCTTCTTTCTTGCGCCCTCTTCTAATCCATGCTTAATTTTAAACAAATGTCTTAATTTTAGCAGTAAGCATGGTCCTCACCCCAATCCCCCATCCTCAGCACACCCGCAACAACCACTGTGACATAGACACGTAATGTAGTCTGTAATGCTTTATCCCTTTACAATGGAGCCTATGTCGTGGAACTACCCAGCCCCCACCCTCTCTCATTCTTTCATTGCTTTCTCTCTCATTTCTGGGGAGCTTGTCTTTCATCAGTGTCCTTCATTTCTGCCATGTGCACAGAACTCTATCTTGCTCACAGACCTCTGTGCAATGAGTTCCTCAAATCATGTTTGCACTGAATGAATGTTAGATTTTTTTTTTTTTAAGAATGTATATTTCAGTGTTTTAAGCTAAGTTTCATTATAAGTAATGAAATGATTAAAACAGCTCCAGGTCCATGCGTTAGGCCCGACAGCTATATGCATTTGCCAGAAATTTGCTTTAAGTTTATCTTATTTTTAAAGCAGCTTTTCATTGAGTTTTAGATGTTAACTCTCCTCCTTTATTTTCCCACATAGGCACCTTTGCAACCACCACCCGGGTCTTCTGCTTCAGCGCAGCAGCAGCAGCTGCGGCCGCTGCTGCATCGGGTCAACCCAACCTCTGAAACTCACTTACTCCGAGACCCTGGACCGCATAAAGGAGGAGTGTCCAGTTCCTGCAGACACAGTATCACAGTACAACCCCCTTTAAAATGACTGATTTGAGCCTGTATTTATCCAACCTATTGCAATGCAATTAGGACTATAAAGAGATTACATTTTAAGTGTTTAGGGTTGTCACAGTTCTTTTATTTTTTTTGGAGTGGGCTAGTTTTATGATTGCCCAAAGACGTGGTACGAACTATAACCAGCTTGACCAAGATGACTGACTTTAGCCCCAACACCTGGCCTTCCATCTGATCAACCTTCTACACCAGAGGTGTCCAATTCTGCTCATGGAAGGCCATTTTCTTGCTGAGTTTAGATCTAACTGTTGATAAATGCACCTGAACCAGCAAATCAAGTCTTTGGGATTATAAGAAACTTCCAGGGAAGTGTGCAAAAGGGTACTAAATATGCAAAAAGGTGGCCTTTTATAAGCAGGATTGGATGGAAGTAGGGCATAGGATTTTGTTGGTATTCAACAGAGAATCCTTACTGTAGCTTTGGAAGGGAAAGACCCACCACTTTCTCATTACACACATGCACCTTTGATTCTGTGGGTTTGAATTTGATGTGTACTCTGAGGCTGAGGAATGTGGCCAGACCCGGCATGACCTACGTGTGATTTCGTAGGGGATGCATCCTTTCTGATACGGTAGTCCATGCCCCTTTTGCACACTCATACACCCCTCCTTATTACTGGCAATCCTTCACATGGCTATAGCTTTGATTCCTCATGCCAGCTTTGGCAAATCCACCTAGTCCCCACATTCCTATTGTTAGGGCTCTTCTGTTCCCGCCTTCGGAGTTCAGTCAAATAAGCTCATATAATCCTCTGTACAAACTGAGTTCAGCCCTGCTGATGGCTGCTGGTTTTACACTTATATCTGCCTGGATGGTTATGGCTGTATTTGTTTAAATTCTTTCCCATCAGTGAAGCAGTTACTTTCTACACCTTTCTAAATTAATGTAATTTATAATACCACACATGTGGCCCTCTATTGGTCTTCCAATGAGTTTTTAAGAATTGCTGATATGCTCTTGCTTTTTGCTGTTAGTTGTTGCTTAGATATCCAATGAATCTGGCTTGAGCCTGGTGTAGAGGACCAAACACCTGCACAATGTTTTTAATCAAATAATTAATAAATATAGCAGGAGCCATTTCTTTTGTTGGATTTTTATTGTCATTACAGCATGTCAACATAAGCAGGGCTCGTAAAATCGCCAGCCTGGCTTCCGGGGCTATTCTGTCTTCCATTTGGGCTACCAAAATGTACCACCGCCCTGCCCAATGGGCTATCTTAAATATAGGTTCCAACAGTCCTTAAAGTCTTTAATTTAGTTGTATCAAATTTAAGCCTTAAAGTCTTAATTATAATTTCAAGAGGTTTTAAATTTGACAACGGAAAGACAAGAATTGTGATATAGCTTATTGTGACTATTAAACTTCAAAAGGCTGTGATTTCACTGAATAAAATATGGGTGCTCCAAATTTAAA